>NC_143562.1:83837500-83998750 GCF_054136105.1 Typopeltis vanoorti
AATCTGTGCTATCGGTGCATTATTTCATGCTGTATTTTATGGCATGAAAATCTGTACGATCTCAATATGAGACCAGCTAACTCACTTTCAGTTTAAAATCTATATGAAGCTCCATTGACGGGATTTGAACCCAGGTCCTTCTACTGAAAGGACATCGCTTTATCAAGCTTTTTTGCGGCCTGCTTGGCCCAGTGGTCAGCATATCCGCTCTGAGGGTTCGAATCCCGCCGTGGGCATGAATGTTTGTGATTGTCTGTGAAAATATTAGGGGTAATAGTCGGCGGTAGATGGCGTTGGTGTAGATGATGAAGGTAGTTGCGGGTGGTAGATTGGTGGAGACAATAATATATGAATCCTACTTCGTGCGTGAGTGGTGAGCTAGTTGTGGATAAGATAATCTGGAAGCCCTTATTTAATCTCTTACCAAAGGACGTTTTATGCCATTTCAGATCTTCAATAAAAAAGACGGTCTCACATTGTTCTATGGAAATTGTCTTTCACATAAATAAATTAACAAACACCTAAACCGCAGTGGAATTGGGTTCCGCGACCTATTTATTAGAGAGCGGAAGCGCTAACCACCCCATCAACCATACTGGTAGTGTAATATAAATTAATGTTAAATTTATATTAATGAACAAAATGTGTATTCACACATCTCGTTAGCGATCCAATAAGAGACCACAGATCCAATTAATCCATCGCGCCAGAACAGTAAGTGGTTACAAATCTCGTTAGACTGCTGATAAATCTTGCATTTCACATAAAGCTTTGAAACAGCGCAATTATTTAAATAGTGCAGATAAATTACTAAAATTAAATAGTAATTAAATTTAAAAATTAAATAGTAAATATTAAATAATTATTTAAACAGCGCAAATATATTACTTTAACATTCTTTTATGGGATATGTTGAATCTCTCGGTATGAAATCAATATTAGTACACTTCTGATTTTCGAAATGAGCGTTTCTGTACTTCGATCTACAGGCTGTCGATTAGAATCCTGATTAGGATCCTACTGTGCTGTAGCATGGATGTTTGTGAATATTTTTACGTGTTAGATAATTCTCATCGCTTGTTGTTTATTGGAGGCCTGAAGTGGTTTGAAAAATGTTCCATGTTTTTTCTGGAGCGTGGTTTCGGTTTATTTAGGTCTTAACTCATCCACAGTAGTGCAGCTATATCTTTACAATCCTTTCTGGTTGGTATGTCATTAAAAATATTAATATTTTTGATAATACAGCAGAAACAAAAATATGGCAGAAATTGCTGCTTCCCTTTGTTTTGAAATAAGTCTTGTCTCTTTTCCTGTAAATTGTAACTTTGTTATCCCACTAGACACTCTCATATCTACTCAATGAGATTTCCAGGGAGGGTAACCTTAATGTGGATTTATGTACCGTGGATTTAGATTCCTATTAAATGTTACTTCGGCTTTGTCAAGAAAGTTTGTCCGGTATCACCGGAGACCGGACTTCCTTAGAAACCAAATACTTATTTAAGGACATCGTGCGGAAGAACTGTTTGCAATTACCACAGTCACAATTAATTTTTAAATACCCACTGTGCGTCTTTTTTGTCAGTCGGCGTTCACTCACTCAAGTGATGAACGACATGTGAGGATTTTGTCTGACTCCAGAAACCGTATCTACTTTGGTTAGATTAATGGATAGCATCAAATATGCACAAACCGCTCTGTAATGCACTTAGAGCTGTACGCTACATGGATTGTTTGCACTGAAAGTTGACGCAGTTGTCATGTCAGCAGAAATAGAGAAGAAAAAAAGAAGCAGGCACAAGGAAATGACATCGAGAATAAATATGTACTGGAAAAGACGTTATTGTATATGCAAAAAATAAACTCTATTTGTATTTATTTATAATTCTCATTTAAATTTTATTCGCGTTTTTATTAATTTTTAATATTCGAGAAATTTAATTATTACATGCACTCACTTCATGGAGCTCCGCGCAGTAAAATAAACCTGACTATGTAGTATATTCAGTCAAATGATTTCTTAATTCCTATAAGAAATATTGATTCTCGATAAAATGAATTACATTATCTTGTTAAAATTAATTAATGTTGGACCATACAAAATAAGCCATCCTTCAATGAAATCAATTTTAGAGACTTTGGATTCCACTTATTTTACTTCTTCCTTGGAAACTGGAAACTACACTGATTAAATTTAACTATTAGCTTTAAAATGCTTCTTTTTACTGTAGCTGTTAAATAGATTGAATGCGCTGATGTGAAACAGCGACTACTGCACGAATGGCAGATTTTAAAAAAATCAAAGGCCAGAATTAAAAAATGTTTAAAAAGAAAATATGAAAATCAAAATCAGATTATACACCCTCTGTCCAAAAAGAAACCGAACTTTACGAAAATACAAGAAACTAGTGGTGCCATCTGTTGTATCTTTTTGTTGTCGAAAGCGGCAACCTTCATTAGTGTTGTCAACTGTTTATGACATTTGTTTCATTAGAAGCTGAGTTATAGTGCCAAGAGTGATAGTGTGTTTTGACGAACGGTCGGAAAATAACTTTCAAACAGAGAGCTGCGATTGACTTTTGTGTTAAACTTGGTAAAAGTTTTACCGAAACGCATCAAATGCGTCAAAAAGCATACGGTGATAAATGCTTATCCCGTACTCAAGGTTACGAGTGGTTTAAGCGATTTCAAAGTGGTCGTGAGACGCTTGAGGACGACGAAAGGCCGGGCCGTTCAAAAACTGGACTGAGCGAAGTTAACATCCAAAAAGTGCGCGATTTCGTCAAAGAAAACCCGAAATCGACCTTGAGATTGATTGAAGATGAATTGGAGATTCCAAACTCAACTGTGCACAACATTTTGATCGAGAGTTTGGGCCTTCGTAAATTGAATTCGCGATTTGTTCCCACAAGTTGACTGACGACCAAAAAATGTATCGAATTGAACACTGCAAGGACCTCATTAAACTTCGTTGAAACGATCGTTACTGGTGATGAAACGTGTTTTGAATACGAGCCCGAAACAAAGCGCCAGCGTGCTGAGTGGAGACCACCAGAAGAGTGGCATCCGAAAAAAAGTCGCTTGGAAGTCAAAAGTAAAGACAATGCTGATTTGTTTCTACGATTCCAAGGGCATTATCCACAAAATTTCGTTCCGCCTGGCCAAACGGTCAGAGGTGAGTTTTATCTTGAAATTTTGAAGCGATTGATAGCGAGAATTCATCGTGTACGGCATGAATATCGTGACGACCGACCGTTCGTCAAAACACTGCCACTCTTGGCACTAAAACTCGGTTTCTAATGAAACAAATGTCATAAACAGTTGACACAACACTAATGAAGGTTGCCACTTTCGACAACAAAAAGATACAAGAGGTGGCACCGCTAGTTTCTTCTATTTTCGAAAAGTTCGGTTTCATTTTGGCAGGGGGTGTAGAATAGTGATTTCCAGGATTGCTCCTGTCGTGACCGGTAAGATAGCCAAAAGTATTTTCATTGCTCATTTAATACTCTACTCCACTGTCAATCGCTATCAATTCTTAAGATCCCGCGAGTATAGTGTCACATCGCCGCCCAGCGAGATGGAACTACTGTTTTGGAACACACAGAAAGTATGATTGATTAGATTATGCCAAAGCATTAACGCTTGTGAAGCGAGAGAATTATATTTGTGAAATTGCCTGCATTCTCTGACTGGTATGTTATGTGGGATGAAAAATCCGAAATCCGCATGAAAAATCTTTCCACCTTCGTATGAGACCGACGAATTCATCTTTGGGTGGAAAATCCTTTTAAATAGTTATTTCGCTGGTAATGGCTATAATGCTGTACCTTCTCATTTCTCAGAAGTACAGAAAATTATCAGAATATCACATTCATTCATAAGTTACGTAACGCGAGTGGAAGGAAGGGAAACGGTCATTAGAATTATTGTTCTCCAGTCCTTTTGTGAGAGGTAGTCTGGAATCCATTACGAGAAAAATCTTCGACAAGTTCGACGTATATTATATTTTGTATGGCGAATTTGTTTCTAGTTCTTTGTCAAGATAGTTGCATTCTGAAAATAAAGCGGTTAACATACTGAAAAAGTGAATTGGAATATGAAATGAGTGATAATACCCACGAAACATCATTAGAGTCCTGAAAGGCTATAACTGCTTTTTTACATGTATACATTAAATAATGAACTAGAAACTATTTCGAAATATGAAAGCAGTTTATTTGAATGTTATAAATGTTCTTAGCTGTTCTGTCATGCGTGTATACTGACACACAAATTCGGCATTTTAAAAATTAAAACTAAACTTTAAAAACACAATATGTTTTCAAAACCATACTCCTTAGTGCTCCATTAGTATGATAACGGGGTTTGTTAACCTATAGCATACTAATATGCTAAATTTTACAGCCTTTCGTGGATGGAATTGTTATCAATGTGT
Organism: Typopeltis vanoorti; assembly: GCF_054136105.1. Classification (NCBI taxonomy): domain Eukaryota; kingdom Metazoa; phylum Arthropoda; class Arachnida; order Uropygi; family Thelyphonidae; genus Typopeltis; species Typopeltis vanoorti. The sequence goes on from NC_143562.1 coordinate 83,841,939, forward strand.
ATCTTGTATAATATTGTAATTATTTTTTGACAAAGAGCGCTCCCAGATTGCTTCATCTACTTATCGCTTTGCCAATGAAAGGTGTATACGCTCACAAAAAAAAAAAAAAAAAAAATCAATCTGACAATCCTTGGAATTTCACTCATTATTAAGAGAGACCTCCAGGGATTCAGGGACTCATCGAGAGAGACCACATACTACACACACCAGCTATCATACTTATTCTTGAATTCATTCACACTGCTTGCACTCACAACATCAAATGGCAGTCCATTCCAATCACGCACCACCCTCTGAGAGGTGTCACAAGGATGAAGGAGTGATCCTTGTGATACGTCACTAGTTACCTTAAATCTTACAGACTCACATCCCCCGTATACCACTTTTTGAAATATGTCAGTCAGCCATCCTCTTATCCATGCTAATATGATATAACCCAAACCCATTTATGCAACAGTCTTCCATGCTGTATTCTGTCAGAAGCCTTAGCACAATCCAAAAGTATAATTTTTTATTCATTTCTATATTCTTGTCTAGTTCAATGGTAACATTATTATAGAATATCAGCAAGTTGCTAAAACATGAGCTTCCTTTAGTAAATGCATGCTGTTCATTGCAAAGTAGAGATTCGCTGCCAGTCCGTTTTTGAATGCGAGCCCTAACCAGTTTTTCCAAAATCTTCACCACCACTCCTGAGATACTGATTGGTCAATAGTTGGATACATCGGTCTCTTGCACCACCCTTGTGCACTGGGATTACCATACCTTCTTTCAATTCCTGCGGAATCGTCCCTGTTCTGAGAATCATATTTAACCAGGCTGTTTAATATAAGGAATAGCCAGTTAAGCTGAACACACGTTTAGCACCCGTGCTGATATCCCATCAGTTCCTATTGCTGAATTCTATTCAATTTGTGCAACAGCTCTAATACCTCGTCATCATACACCTGTTTCTTCATCCAGTGAAGAAGCAGCAATGAGCTCAATGTCGCGTACATCAGGTTGATAGATGTTAACAAAATGGGCACTCATTAGTTAAACAACCTCTTCTGCATCTGTAACCTTCATGCCATCTGCATTTGGAAGAGTTATTCTTTCATGTTTATTCTTTCTTTTACTTGCAGCATATCGATAGAATTCTCGTGGGTTGTCTTTAGCTTGCAGAGCCAGGTTCCTTTCATATACTGGGATTACTTGTCAACGAATGTTTGCGTCAATGAATGCTCAACGGCCCATTCATGGAATACAAGTCTGACGACAAGATTTGTTTTTTCATGACGTGATATTCTAACTAGTCAACGGGAATCTAATGGAAAACGTATACAGAGTAGAACGTTTATACGACATCGCGTGAGGAGGTTGAGATGTAAGTTGGTCGCACGTCATTTTTATAGGAGTGTTTTCTGTTTGTGTGGAAAGTAGAAAAGTATTCTGAACTAGGTTTTCCACTCACGCATATACTCGTATACATGCATGTTTCTTAAACTGTAGTCATTGTGCTCAGGTTAACACATTACGTGAAAGCACGGCCCACACCTTAACAACGCGCCACAAACAGAAACGTAATTACACTGTTCATGAGAGGAAAGTGTTCACTGAACTGTCGATTCTCTGTGGAAGTACGTCTAATGTTTTACTTGTACTAGTGGTACGAAAATCTCCACCCTTCATTTCTTCACTCATTCGTTTCAGAAATAAAACACGAAAACGTTTTCTTTTAAGTACTGTATTTGGAGCTGTTCATGCAATTCTAACAAGCAAGATTCTCATATGATATTGGCGCGTCGTTCTGCTATTTTGATAAATAAATTATGACATGCCGCTCTCAAAGTTATTTGAGTAGAAATACGGTTATTAGATTAAAGCTTCCTCCAGTGAATGTAGCAGGTGTTGTGTAGTTAGTGACAAGTAAGGCAAAAATTCGCTAAGTAGTTTTAATTCGTTAATGACTGCTTCACGAAATGAGTCTCTTCATCAGTGAAGACTCACGTTGATAACTTTTATCGATCTTTTTTTTACTTTGATTATGCAAATCTTTTAAGTGATGCTTATGAATTTACTTAAAAAGTGACAATTGGTGTAAAAGCCATCAATTGTAATGCAATTTTTGAAATTTATATTTTTCATGCAAACTGAAGCTTCATACAAATTGAATTAAGTCGTAAGGAATCCAAATTGGTGGTACTGATGAAATAATAATCCTTATTTGTTTTTCAATATTTTTCACATTCAAATGGCATAAGTCAAAGTAAATAAAAAAAAAAAATAATCGATGATTCACGGTCAGCAGCGGCAATACGACAGTGGTATATAAAGATACATCATTTCTATTTCATTCGACAGTTATTAGATTCAAAGAATTCTATACTAGGTTTCAACTTCAGTATATCTTAACCGTTAAAATGCAAGGTATTATAAAATTATACAGCGTCTTCATTTTTCTGAGAATTACATGCCACTTGGCGCAACTTGGTATGAATTCAAGCAAGAGATCAAGTTAAATGACAGGTCGTGCGCAGTACTGGGAAATGGGGTGTGGTTTAGAGTTAAGACTTCCAGCAAGGTGTTATGTTTGACAACCGTATAACTTATCAATCAGTCCGTGCGATGGCAACAACACAGTTATTCGAGTTAAGCCGTGTCGGAAACGTAATGGTGAAAAAATATCATTTTTTTTTTTTATGAGCAGATTCAATTATGAGCGGATTCAATTAAACTGACGAAAAAGATATGCTTGTTGAAAACATTGCTTATTTCTGCTGATATATATATATATATATATATATATATATATATATATATATATATATTACTAAATTCCCTCAACTACGATATCTGTAGTTATAGTGGGTATATAATGTAAGCGGTCTTGGCTTTCATATGCAAGCCAAAGATTCAACTTGCGTCGAGTAGAGCTTGCCGTGGTCGGAAAGTTGACTGTTGGAAAATTATTTATGTAGTTGGCAAGTTATGACACACACACGTCGAAATTAAACGGACATGATTGGGTGTGAAAGTTCGCGAGGACGTTGATCAATGGATATTGTTCAATCTAATGAGTTCAGGTTTCAGTGTGGAGATGTTTTCCCGGTTTGAACTAGGATCTCTTGTTATACAACCCGGAAAAAATGAACACTGTTATGGGGACAGTTCTGTTTATGCTTGTGGCTGTTCTGTGCAAGCAACTCGGTTGAGTATCAACATGATTATGCACCACGTTATATCGCATGAGCTGTAGCGACATGCTTAGAAAAAACGGGAGTGTAAATGTTAACATGGCCAGTGCGCTGTCCCGGTCTGAATCTCCTAGAGTACTTCTGGGAAGTGTTGAAATATTATTTAAGAATGAGATCAACTGGTCTTTGACATGACCTTAGTAAAGGTGACGGAGAACGGTCTAGGAAGAAATGTCTAGAATATTTGATCTTTTTTTTTTTGTATAATTTTTACATAGTTTTTATTAGTTGACATACACGCACGCTCTCTCGCACTGCTGCTGCTGCTTATATAATGAAAATATAATCACAAAAACGCTTGTTCCATTTTGGAGATACATTTAATGATCTGCCTTATTTTGTCTGTGTACAGAAAATCCGATTAGCGGCTCATTATATAGAATACGTCACAGGAAGCAGTAGTTATCCATCAGATCTGATTATTGCTGTAAACTGTTGCTGTAGGAAGGGAACTACTAATTGACTCGCGACATTGGATCTGTTTACAGAAGCTGTGCATACACGATAACGATTGGTTCATCCCGCTTCGGATTTATTTCGCTTACCTAAACCAATATTGAATTAGGTAATTCCTTTAAATATCTCCCCAAAGTTCTCTATCTCGTTCCGGCCATCAACTTTGGGAATAAATTTTAAGAGATAATGAGATTGGAATAGGCAGTTGTGGCTTAGAAGAGTGCATTTGTTAATGACTTTAATGGTATGCTTTAGACCGCATTAAATTTGTAATGGCTGGTGTCAATATAAATGGTTAATACGTTTGGACACATTGAAAGTTATAGTGAGAGAGAGAGAGAGAGATGTCCTTTTAAGCACTTCATTAACGACGGTGCTTTTGCAGTAATTCGATATTTTTAAGTGGGTTTATGTGCTATGCATAAAATTTCGCTTCTGTTCAACTAGTTTTCCTTTCTCTTTGTCATTTCTTTTGCTTGCTTTTTTTTTTTCAGAAATTAGCATGTTAACAGTGACTCACTAGCTAAATGTTCCTCTCGTCAGCTACTTATAGTAACTGACGAGAGTTGGCTTTGAGGGAAATATTTTCAGGAAGTTAGTTAGTATCGAAGTTCACCTGCTTAACTCAGATTATCGTAATTTCAATAGAAAGAAGTCTTACATGTTTTTTTCTTACTCATTCTGCTTCAGAAGTGATAATGAAAGAAAAGTAAAGAAAATAAGTAGAAACGGTAAGAAAGAAAGGTAAATTTGTGGTTGCAAAGGAGTGTTAGCATAAGTGTTTCTTTCTCCTTTTAATGTCCTTAATCACCACCTCTTGGTGATTAAGGACATTAATAAAAATAAAAAGAAGAATATTCTTCTTCTTTTTATTCATGTTTACGTGAGTTTACAGCCTCAGATACTTATAGTTTCTCTACCAAATAATTATTTAGTATTAATTAACGATATTGGAATACATGAGTCCAGTCTGCACATTCATGACAAGTTAGCTAAAAGACAAATGCTGTGAAGCACCATTGACACTAAAGGTCCTTTTAAATTCACAAAGATTGAAATATTAAACATTGCTCGCATTGTTTATTGACAATTTATTAAATATGTAATCAGTGTTTGTCCCTGGAAAGGTAAACATTGCCACAGAATCAAACAGCAAATAGAAGTTTATTTCATATGATCATTTATAGTGCAAAAAAAATTAATAATCTTTTACAATATTGAAGTAATGTAGTAGTTTGACCCCGCATTGCAATGATTGCGTTACGAGTTTTAATTTCTTCATCTAGTGAAATATTTATGCATCAGGCAACTGCATAGATCGCTAAATATCTTTTTGTTTTAAAGGTGTATACGTTTTCAAAATTTAATGTATATATTTTAATTGGTCTTAACATATTTAAAATATGTAATAAACAGTAAAATAATAAATGCATTGAATATTTTATCCGAATAGCATAATTAATTAAGAAAACGCACACTAATGAATAGTACCTATGATTACATATAACTTAAATGCAGTGGTGATAAATTACGAATCTTTTTATAACTCTTTCGGTTCAAGTGACCGGTTTGTTGCAGTCCTTCATTGAAACTCCCAAGTTTGCTATATTCGGTTGTACATTTCGGAAAGAGATACTTTCTGTTCACTTTCAGAAAAAATCCGCTTATGACTCGGATGACTCCTTTAAACGACTTTTGGCTTTCTGATTAAACAAATATGAAATTATCCGAGACTAGCATGAAAAAGATGTTTTGCAAACCACATTTCAGATTACAGGATTTAGAGAGAGAGAGAGAGAGAGAGAATACAAGACTTACAATAAAAATAGTGTCGTGTGCGAGCACTGTTAACAGAGAAAGAACAACACACTTTTTGTTTTCTGTGAAGGGCTGGAGGTCATAATTTTTGGGAAGCACTTGGTGAAGAAACTGAATGGTAAATGGAATGAAAGGAATGGGGGGGACATTGGTGAGTTTACAGTTGTGCAACAACTGGACGTTAGCAAGCTGAACGTGTTATTGTAGACTTAGGTGAAAGTAGAGGAATGATTGATAGTGCAGGGAACAGCGGAAGTACCTGCGCACAAAGATAGAAACAGATTTGTGTTAGAGGGACCAAAATTGGCTGAATTGTTTAATATTTGTGCACAGCTCCAAATGTGAGACCAGTATTCTAAGGTTGGTCTGAAATAACACCAAGGGTTTTTTGGAGGCTCAAGAAGACGAGTATCATGTGATATGTGTCAGAAAAGGCTAGAAGTAAATAGAACAAGATGAGAGATCTGATCTTGTCCTAGGATCAATACGCACTGAATGTATTTCAGTGCATATACAGGGTGTCTCAAAAAATGTATACATACTTTGAATGATCATAAAGTTGGTATTTATTATAATACAGTTAACTTTCACATTGTAAAGTACACTACATAAATGTACTTTTCATCCCTCAACGTCTGTATTCAAACTGATGACCATCCTGGTCCAGGCACCGCTGATAACGTGCAGTAATGGAATTGCAAGCACTGAGAATCATTTCATCTTGTAGCTGGGCGCATTATCTTTCGATTGCTGCTTTCAAGTCATCGACTGTTGCCAGTTTTGAAGTGCAAACTTTATCCTTGGTAAATCTCCATAAGAAGAAGTTCATTGGTGTGAGGTCTGGTGAACGCGGGGGGGGTATTCTACAGAACCTCTTCTGTAGAATCTATCTGTTGGGTAGAGTCTCATCAAGATAGGCCCTCACATCTCGATGGTAGTGTAAGGGTGCCCCATCTTGTTGAAAATAAAAGTCCTCATCCTCAAAATCCTCTTGAATATGTGGCATGACAGCTTCATACAGCAAGTTCAAGTAATTAGCACCAGTTACAGTACCGTCGAAAAAATAATGGTCCAATTAATCCGTGTGCTGATAAGTCGCACCACACCGTCACTCCTGGCTCATTTGACTCATTTAATTTAAATGTGGCCTCATCACTCCACACAAAAATTGTCTTGGAAATTGTGCGTCCTCTTCACATTTTTCCAAGTACCACTCACAAAACTGCATTCTCCTATCCGGATCATCTTCGTTGAGAGCGTGTATTCTTCTTGGAATGTAACTTTTTCAATGACTGCGCTTCAACATGTCATGGACACTTGATTTTGATACTCCTATCTCACGAGACGCTTGTCGCACATGTTTTCTTGAACTTTGACGATACATTTCAATCAACCGTTCTTCTCTTGCGGGCCTCATAGCTGTTCGTGGTCTTCCTGAACGTTGCTTATGGACATTTTGAACAGTTCCATCTTCTTCAAATTTATCTCTAATTCGATTGATAGTAAGTCTCGTAGGTGGATCTCGTTGAAATTCTCTAAACTGTCTTTGCACTTCCACTACGTTTTCATACTTCCAGTAGTATTGTAGGATAAATTTTCTTTCCTCAAAGCTTAGTCTGGTTTCAGCCATTATTTCAAATCCGTTAAACCTGCAAAATAACGAAAATTAAGTGCGTTATCAGCTGTTGAAGTTTGTATACATTTTTTGGGACACACTGTATATATACATGGTGCACTGAAATACATTTTTCTCTCAAATTCAAAGAAATTTATTTGAGAAGTATAGGAAAAATATATATGCACATACATGTTTCTCAAATTTTATTTATTTATTTTCATGTGATCCTCCCCTTGAAAAGTTGTAACTCCATTAGTTCATAAACTTTCGAGACAAAGCGGAAAGATCCTAGAAACTAACCGGAGATTAGTTAGTGGGATCTTTCCCCCTCCCCTTCTCTGGACGTATATTTCGCTAATTGAAAATGTTTTCAATTAAGTTTTTTTTTTTCTATGTAATCGTTCCACTGAGGTTTCATTGTTTGTGGCACTTAATGGCTCATGTTTATGTTCTGTGTTTTAAATTAAGTTGAATTTTTATGGGTTTCCCAATCATTTCACTCCTATATCTGGATTATATCCAACCGTTCTGTTCTCCTACACGCTGATGACTTTGCAAACTTGTGGTTGCTCACATCACAAATTTAATACCCGACAGTTTGGAGATGAATTCAGTATTATAAGAAAATACAACTAGAGTGTTAACGTGTTTAACCGAACGAAGATTTCCAATCGATGGAAAATGTTTGAAGCCTTTTGTAATAAGTTCTTTTCTTTACAGATGTTCTTTTATTAGTTCGTATAATTCGATATTCATATATATATATAAAAAATCAAAATATCAAAACGAATTGCGGTCGTTTGTAAAGAAGAAATCGACCCCGCTAGTAATGGATAAGGTTGATGGTGAAGTTAGAATTCGATTTTTACTTCTAGCTGAGAAATCCCTTGAGGGTTTCGTTCAATTTAATCTCTCTCTCTCAACATCCATATGCTGAAAGTATTCACAACAAGCGTTTTATCCGATTTATAGGCAAGTGTAAATAATTCCTCCTTGGTATAGTCTCTATCCTGTAAAATAACATAATTTTTATGCAAAATATTGAATCTATTCATAGTTTGGGATAACATTATGATCAAAACAGAAAACTAACATTAAAATATTTTGTTGGTTTAAATAAATCAGTGTTTGTTAAGGTGCATATGAGTTCTTTTTGATAAGTCAATTTCATTTCCAATTCTAAAACAAAACGATTCGCGTTGTGTTTGGAAAATAAACACACAACAGCTGTTAAATAAATTAATAATGATAAAATACAAAAGACTAGTACTAACATTTATATTAAACATTAATTTCCTTCTTGAAAACCCATCGCTCGCTGTTTCCAAGTTTTAGTGTATGGAACATGGGAGTACCTGTTTCACCGATCCATTTCAAACTGGGTTATGTTAGTTTTATTGCAGTTTCGGACACAAGAAACGTTTTTCTTGTAAACGTTAGTATTACGTGAGAACAAAGTCACAAGAAACGTAAACACTGATGTGTTGTTAGTGAGAGAGAGAGAAGAGAGAGTACATACACCTTTCATTGATAATGAAGTTTTACAATGTTTGTGACATATATAGAAGCGATAGTGTCTCCCTACTGTCGTAAAAGATTACGACAGTAGGGAGACACTGGTCACTTTTTTTTTTTTTTTTTTGCTTTAAACACCTTTGGCCCACAAAATACTGATTTCAAGGCGTTATATGGTTTCGGCACTTGATGAGCGTTTGTGCAAGTTTATTCAAATGATAACAAAATTAAGAGTAGGTTATTTCAAATTAGCATGCGTCTTGAAAATTGACAGCATTACCAAGATACATAAATAAAAAAGATATAGACATGCGTTTAGTTTCAACGTGGTCAATTTGTTAGCCTTGTATAATATCGAAACCAATTAGTTTTTACTATTTGCCATTTTATTTTGGTTTGAGTTATAGATTATGCGTAGAGACTCCTTAAGAAAACTTTTTTCTTCTTTTGTTTTGGTTTAGCAGTCCATTTCACGAAAGTGTGACAGATAGTGTTAAATTAGTACTATAGATAATGAATCAAAAAGATATATATACTGCTGTAGAATCGAGATATTTTTTGTCGTATCTATTCGTGTTTTTGTCATATCGAGCCTACATAAGCAAGAGAGTTGAAGTCATACTGAGATATGACAATCATGTGCTACCTAGTTATTTTTTTTTACCTTAACACTTTTAGTAAATTTTAAAGTTGTGATCTTATTCGGAAGTTATTTTACAAGAATTCACATAGGATGCGAATCTCCACTCTTTCATGAAAAAGTGGAACATTCTATCCCGCTTGTCCACCGAAGTCAGTAGATATTACTGCTTATGTAATGTTTATTATCTAATGGTTTTAATATCTCTTTGTACTATACTGTCAAAACTCATACTATACTATGTAATGCGTGCATCTCATGCTTATTTTCCGGACCAAACTATCAAAGGTGTTCGAAAATCCTTACGAATTTGTTAAGTCGGGGAACCTTTTATTCTCTCAAAAGTTAAAAAATCTGAAGTATTATTACACCTTGGGTGGGTTATAGACAGAAAGAACTCACTGACATTTCGGCTGCAGTTGTAATACTAGAGGAGAAAGGCTGTTCCAGATAGACGGTGAAGGGATGAAAGAAAATCAGTTCGTTGCGTTGATTACCACATACTACTTCTATTTTTATAGATTCAGAAGAACATTGAAGAATTATGGATGTCATCACTTGACTAGCACTCATGGAAGTACCGTTGAAAAAAGTATATGGAAAAATTGGATCATCTGTAGAGAATGGAGTGAGTCCCTAAGAGAACTGCAGTGATATTACAATCTGTGAAATAAAATCGTGTCCCTTCCGCGTCCATGAATATTTCTTAATCTGTTAGTTACATGTTTCTTCATTCTCCTACCATTTATGCGACTCGTATATCTGTATGCACATTTTTGCAATAACTTAGTGCTGCCATCTTGTGATCAAAACTGATGACTAATGCATTCAAGAGTATGGATTCCTGAGTTGGTTGTACATATTTCAAAATAACCTGTTTAACAGGTTGTTTAGAAATAGTCTGTTAAGAATGTTAATGTATTTTATAATCCTGCACTTACATAACGCTTATATAGTGCTAAATTACCGCTTTTAGGGAGCACCACTAAATGTTGCACTAGAAATATTGAAGTGTGTTGATGTTTTGAAAATGAAGTAAAAATCAATTGTAAATGTTATCTGCTGTTAGTTGTCGGAAAGCATAAAAACTGCAGTTTCGAGCGCTGCCAGTCTCCATAAGTCGCTAGATACAAAATGCAACTCATGCAATAAAACCTGTCCAATAACTAGTTTTGTATATTTTTTTCTCCATAATTTCATTTGACTAGAAATAAATTATGATGTTTTAATGAGGTATACCTTGAGCGATGTACACACACACACACACACACACACACACACACACACACACACACACACACACACACACACACACACACACACACACACACTACTTCGATATTTATTTCTGCACTATTGGCAATCATAAAGCTGATATTCATTTATTGACTGATCACTGTGAAAAGTACAGCTTCATCTAGGGTTTACAGTTGTGAAAGAGTGGAAATTTTATATTTAGGGAAGTGTTTAGGAAGATCTCCGAGAATTGCTAATAGTTAATATTTACGAACTGAGCAATGCTGTTACCCAGGGATAAAATTTAAATACAGTTAGTATTTTGAATTCTTTTTCATATCATTATTAAAAATTCTTCTAGACCACTTGCATGTACTGGACAAATGATTTCGTTTGTTGTTTGTCAATATTGGAGTTGGTTGGAATAGCGACCCATGCAGCTGTCTTTGAGGCCAGGATAATATTCGTAATGTCTGCTGATTCAATATTCTTCAGAATTTGTCTCTTTTGTGTAATAAAAGAGATAAATTTCCTGGAAGAAAAATCTGCCATCTTCATATGAGACTGGCTAACTTATGTAAATCCTTATAAAAGTTCTTCACTCCTGGGATCGGATTCAAATCAAGGTCTTTCGATGCGAAGAGCAAATGCTGTAGTGTTCTTCCGACTGGATCAAGGGTTGTTAATTGATGAATGAAATCTGGTTTACAATCAGTAAGGTAATGTGAAAGCCTAATAACGTTTTATTAGTTTCCTGCCCTAGACCCCATAGCCATTTGTGCGTTTTTATGTTATTATTGATATTCTTTCTCAATAAGACTTCTTTAATTAAATTTCTTTTTAAGCATTTCTTTAATTAAGTCACGATTGTTTATTGGTCAATATAATTTCCATTCACTCAGTGGAACTCATTGTATTGTATGTGAATATTATAAGAATGCCTTAAATTCAAGTTTGTTTTTTTCTTGCGAATTTTCAAAAAGTATCGAGGTTTTACATACGTTAGTAAATATTGTCGCGCAGTGAGAAACGTTTTTTCGCTTGTTATTTTTTTTGTTTATTGGACAAAAACGAAAGAAATAAAAAGTAGAAAAACATACCTTTATGGCAGGGACTTGCAATTAGTTTTATTCGCCGATATTAGGAAATTGTCACTCTTTACTGTCTGGATGCTTTAGTTATAAATAAGAAATAGATAAAAGTCAGTATTGTACTTCGGTACTCACTTTTATTTTCTTTTATTAGTTATTCAGATAATACACTTAAATTTAATCTTTGTGTATTACTTAATGAAAAAGTGACATTTTGCTATATTTTTTGCAGAATGCAAAGCCGAATTTCTATTTCATATTTCTGGAAGATTTCAGATACGTTTATCAGTTAGTTAAATTCGCAGATGCTTTTTATAATGTATTTTTTTTTAAATTTTATAAATATTAATTCACCTGGAAACTTATTAAAATTATGATAAAACTTATTCCGAAGAACCATTCACCTTCATAATACATGAATTTCATCAGTGAAGTGAAGAATGGATCATTCACTGATTGACTTATTTAAACTTCTGACTAAACAATTTAAATATTTTGCGTAAACACGTAAACATATTTAATATTACAAATGTAAAATAAACTTTATATACAGATATTGATTAGGCTGAAATTATTTGCTAATGCGATATTTTGTAATTTGTAGATATTAATCAACTGAATATATGGAACGAGAGCATTGTTGGTACCTGCTGGAGGGGTTGGATAATTTTTGTTTTGTCCAAAACATAACTTTCCTGTAGTCAAACTAGGAGGCCATGTAAAATTCGGAGATGATAGATCCAACAGCTTTCTCATGAGCCAAATATTTTAACCACATAACATTTTGTATTTCTTCTTTGGCTGAGATAAGCTTGCATCTCTTGGCATCGACTCCGCTGGTCAGCCACCGAACGAGTCATTGTGCTGACTGGCGGATGCTGAGTTCCACATGATCCCACAGATGTTTGATGTAATTCTAATCAGGAGAATTAGGCAATCAGGACAGCACGTGGAATGTTTGGATATGCTCTTCGAAATATGCTTGTACAGTGTGAACCTTGTGATACCGAGCGTTATCTTGGTAGAATAATCCAGTCCATCGGATCATATTTTCACCATTTAGAGCAATACTTGGTCCGAAACAATTTCCAGGCAAGACTTAGTGGTTAAAATGTGTTCAGTGGAGATAAGAGGACCCACTGATGTCCATGCGAATAATTCCCATATCAGAATACTGCCGCTACCGGCCTGTTTCCTACCAACTGTGAAGGCTGTTTCTAGCCAGCCGATGCAATCTATTTGGCCAGAAACAGGCTGATTATGAAAGCCTCTTTCTGGGCTGTTTACGTTTTTATGAAAATATGAAAACTTTCATAAAAACTTAAAACAAAATTAATCTTGGAAATAATTGGAAAGGATGACTGGACTCATAATTCCACAACTTCCGAAAATGAAATGCTTTCGTAGAAAATGTGTGTGATTAGCGAAATGGAAAGAGTGCGAGATTAGCAAATTAATTACGTACACAGAAACTAACCGATTCACTTATATCATTTGAAACCGTATCCTTGCACTAATTAAATTAATTGTTTATAGGTAACAGATTAAAATTTCGCTTTGTAGAACGTTTGTAGAAGTATTTGTTTTAAAGAATTCTGTTCCTACCACACTTGTTTGACTTCTCTCCAGAACTCGGCTTTCTATGCAGCTAAGTATATTTAAACTAGTAGTGACCCGGATACCCGGGATAAAATTTAATGAAAAAGAAGGGAGGAAAAAAAGCAGACCTTTATAGCAAACAGTTGTCTTGATAAAACTCAAAAAAAAAAAAAAAAAACCATAAAATAGGAGCAGTAGCAGTGTTAGTATCTAATCCAAAGAAACAGAGCTTATATAGCATTGACGTCAGAACAGGATAGAAGCAAACTATCCCAGGAGGATCATAATTTTCGGTCGAAACATATTCCATCTTCTCGTAGTCAAATAGAGAGACCACGTAAAATTTTATGGATGGATCCAACTTTTTAAATTTGTATTTCTTTTTTATTTTTCATTCCTTCAATATAGCTAGCTGTGTATAGCTACACATTCGTTATTATATATTTAACACATGCCTGATCTATACAGTTTAAGGAAGCGGTTCTATATTTAACACATGCCTGATCTATACAGTTTAAGGAAGCGGTTCTACAGAATAGTAACGTAATCATAAATATATGAAGAACGAGTAGAAAAAAAACGACGTCCATTTAGCATTGATAGAACCTCTAAAAGCAGATTAACATATTTAGGTGCAGTCGTATGGCTACACTGGAAGTGTTATTAGTAATTAATTAAAATTCGTAATCAATTAAGCTCGAGTAATTAATTAATTTCTAGAAAAATGTTTACCTTTCCTGTATGTAGTTATTACTGAGTATATAGAAATAACATCTTAATACGCTGGACACGACCAAATGGGTCTCGTATGAAAGATACTTTTTTGCCGAATTAAAAGCTTTATTATGTGCAATTTCTGCATCAACATCAACGTAATGGTTTCACCCCCCCCTACCCCTCTCCCCCAGAACCAAACACATTATTATCACCACTTCATTTTTTCATTTTATTGGAGATAATTAAAGATTATTAAAGAAAAAATTAATTAATTTAAAATAGTTTTTTAATTTAACTAAAAAAACTCAACTCACATATTGCTACTAAAGAATAGTCGTCTACCCGGAAATTAAATTGACTTGCCAAAACCATCTGTGCTCCACTCAATCTCATTAGTTGTTGAAGGAAATTATGTCGAAAATAGTTAATGTGTATATATTATTAACATAAACATATTGCATCCTAAGGGAAATGTCATGCCTTCTACATAGTTGAAAGTGGACTTTTCATTCTCTAAGATTATTGAAGTTTTGAAAGCCTCTTTCTGGCCTGTTTACGTTTTTATGAAAGTATGAAATACTTTCATAAAAACGTTTCCCTATTTAATTTTTGAATTAAATAGGGAAACGATAGTTTATATAAGACTAATTGAGATAGAGTGAGAGAGAGGATGTTATTAATTCCCGATAAAAGAGCACTTCCAACTTCTTTGCGTTCTTCTACAGAACGCACGAATAAAAAAAGAAGTATTAATTTTTGTGATTTTATTTGCGAAAAAGAAGTTCAGTTGAATTTACTGGGGAAAAATATGTTAATTATATCAGTTTGTTGTGTCGAATTACTAATTTTAAAGAACGTGTTTTGCGTTTTTGGCATATTGCCAACAGTTCTGCTGAGTCTTCCGTATGTAGACTAACACGAGAACATTGAAAGCGAAAATCAACACACACACACATAAAAGACAGAGAGGGAAAAAAAGAGACATAGAGAGAATCGAATCTCTAGGGAAGAAGGTCTCATAGATGCTAGAAAGGTTGTTTCAGGGAGACTGAAGAATTATCGGTCCAGATAGCCTTTCTATTGACAGCTATACATAATCTTGGAAATACCGCGGCTTATCAGAGCATTCCACTAATTTTCAATTTACGTTTTTTCTTCATTTTTTTTTTGAAGTACTACGTATTGTCTCGTAAGAAAACGTCTTGCAGTAAGTGAGAGGAATTGTTTTCTCCTTCAACAGACTCGATTTTTTTCCTTTAGAAAGAGCCCTACTTAAGAATGCAGTTACATTACTAACATACAGATGCCGCCCGTTGCCTTGGCGAAGAATCTAAACAACTGAATCTATTCGAAGCATGTTTGTGTGGGAAAATTGCCTGAAGAATCGGAGCAAATCCTTCGTTTTTTTATTGAGGTTGTATATCTTAGTAGCGTGTTAACAGGTTCCTCGAAATATGCGGATTTTTATAACATTCTTAGAAAAGCCTCCCGCCTGTAGGAGCGGAAATTGCATCCACTCATCTGTTGAGAACTTTTTATGCCGCTATTGGTTTTACCATTTTTGTGTATACTCGCATTTTAAATAAGAGAAAAATGAATTAAATTTTTTGTGATTGATTACAAGAATCAGAGATCTTGTTTTAGCACTAATCCATGCAATATATATACCGTGCTATTTTTGAAAGGGAGCCCTCAAAAGTTTCAAATTTGACATCTAAGAATAATTGATGGCGCTCTGTGACTTACTGATCATAATCTAGCAAAAGCTAAAACATTAATATCGAACGAGACACGACGTTACTGTTGGAAAGTATGTACACTACATTTTATGTTTCTATCAGGTCAACCAGTATGCGCGTTTTTTTTTTTTTTTTTTATCTGCTGATGCGATTCTTCGGATACTCTTCCTATTGCTTTACAGCTCAAATTGAGCTTGACCTCTTGGATTTGTTGCCTCTAACTCTGTCTATCCAAAACCTTATTTTCCAGTTATGGTATTTATCTATCTTGTTCTTGGTTTTCCTTTTGGTCCTTTACCAAGAGTTTACTCGTGGAATGGTAGCAGCCAATTCAGAGGTGCAATGCCCATGAAAGTAGCTATAGAAAAGGCAAAGCGCTGCAACAGAGTGTCTATGATAAAGTGACCGAAGGGAGTCTGTGAGGGAAAGGTCGCTATTAAGCGGATTATCCTCTTCTGAATATTATCAAGAATGCTTAGAGAAGTCTTGGGTGCCCCACCCCAAATGTGGAACAGTACTCCAAAGTTGGACGGATCTGAGACTTCTAGAATGTTAGCAGTTGGGAGGAAAGAAGTAATTTAGAATGGAAAATAACACCACGTTTTCTTAACTGCATTTCAATTTTGAGGAGGTCAGTGTTGAAATTACTGGTTATTGAAGATCTTGAGGCATCTAACATTAGGGTACTGCAGGGTTCATAGAATGATGAAGCCGTGAATTTGATTTGAAGTCGGAGAAAGGAGGTCATTGATGTAAAGGAGGAAGAGTATGAGTAAGACAATCCAATCACAGAATGTAGAAGGAGACCTCCTGAACAAACTGCCATTTTATGGCAGTTTGTTCAGGAGGTCTCAGTGCAGACACTGTCAAATGCCTTCGAAATATCGAGAGGGATAACACGGGTTTCTCCAAATCTTTCCATGCCCTGAGTCCAAATGTAGGTGAGGTCAGCAAGGCTGTAGAAAGGTAATGGCGAAATCCATATTGGTGATCGCTAATTAACTGATGAGTCCAGGAAATGAAGAAGCTGGTTGATGATAACCTTCTACATCACTTTTGAAAGTACTGAGGTGAGAGCGGTGGGACAATAGTTAAATTGCTGACTTTTGTCTCCCGTTTTGGGTACAAGATGTGGACTTGTTTCCATGCTGTTGGGTAGATGCTAGTAGAATATGAAAGATTACATAGATGATATTGGACGGAATGTCAATTCTGGAACACAAGTCTTGAAGTCAAAGCACAAGTGAAGCATTTCGGAGGTCATCCCAGTTGGTATAATTATAATGTCATAGGTTACGAAGCTGACATTGGCTAGCCGGAAGACGAACTGTAGAATAGGAGACTTGAATAAGATTGTGGTTACAGTCACCAAGGGGAGAGCAGACATCCACAGAATATTTGGAGGGAAAGTTAGTTAAGAAAAGGTATTCTGGTTGGTAGATTGACTGTTTGTGTTAGGTCATGACTGATGGCAAATGATTCAGCTTCCTTACCAGCTTGATCTGAAGTTGTAGTAGAGGAAGTTGGGGTAGTTTCTGTTCTGAGCGTTAAAGTCCCCAAGGAGGACAATCTCACAATTTGGGTAATTAGTTTGTAAGAAATTAGTTTTTATTGATAAGTAGTCAAAAAGGGCAACAGGATTATCAGCGTTAGGAGAATAGTAAAGGCAGAAAATAAAGGCTGTAAAGTGAGGTAAGGAAATCTTGAGCCAGAGCAGATCGAAAAGTGGAGATTCTAAGTTGGATAGCGTTTGACAGGGGATATCAGATCTCACATGTTCTGACATTTTTGCGAAATGCATCGTTTAAGATGTAGCCAGGACAGTTGATGTGAACTGTGGTCGTGGAGGATGCTATCTGAGGTTCTGTAAGGAAAACGAGATCAGGTTTTGATGTTTGTAAGTGGTGAAATGAATATGGAGGTGTTTCTTATTGAAAAAAAGTTTTGGTGTTATTTTGAGTGGGCTGGAAAGTATTTTTATTATTTGTTCAATTTTTTTTTATTTTAATTTTCATATTTTTTTGTTATTTATATGTGAGATTTTTTGTATCCGCAGTTAAAACTAATATTTTTATTATTGATTTTCGTGTGTAGGGTGGGTGATTCCGAAAACAAAGAGAATGGGCATGCAGCCGTAGTGAGGGACGTGCGTACAATAATTCAGGCACAGAGAGTGCCCAAACTCCAGTCCTTAAAGAGGACGGTTCGTTATCTTCATTTGTCTGTCGATCCTCAGCACTTACATTTATAACGATAAAATGACCTTTAAACTGATTATACTCTATCTTTTAATCGACTGACTGAACTCCACTTGTCGGGAAGATTATTTTGCCAATCAGGAAAACCTAATCTTTTACCCGACTGTTTAAGCAAGATCTCTATTCTAAAATAATAGTGATTTCGATCAAAATCTTAATGCGAAGAATTTCTTTGCTCTCCACTCACTGTGAAGTTAACTGCCATACGGAACTTTCTTAAAATGTATTCTGTTTGGATACATTTATGGTATTTAGTCCTTTGAATTTCGTGTATTTAAACAGAAAACAGGATTGGTTGGCTTGGTTTGTATCTATGACTTATGATAATGATGAGTTGTACGATGATGATGAGTAGTAACAGTTGTACTAGTATGTTATCTATTTTATTATGAGCATGCGTAAGTACATTGTGTGTGTGTGGGGGGGGGGGTCAAGCAGGTTTTTCTGTGTTCTGGGCGGTAGAAGAGCAATCAGGAAATAAAGCATGAGGTTATGGAGAATTAGTCTAACTTTACTGCAGTTGAAAAGGCTGGGAAATTAGATGAAAGAGAACAATATCGTAAATTGAAAACAAAATATCGGAAACGATATTTTGTTATTATAAGACGTTCTAATGATATCTGTACTAATATAAGTGAAACTTATAATTCATAAATGTTGAGACAAACAACTGTTTGGTAATCGAAGAGGAAAAATAACACAGATGAGCCTATCGAAGAACGCCGTTAATTACAGCATTCATCTGATAATCAGAAAAACATAATGAACAAAATACGAAAGGCATCATACTTGCAACAGTTAATGTAACAATTATCAAGTGGGAAGAGAAGCAAAAACTAATTTGGACATTGATGTTCATACATAATAGCTCATTAGGAAACGGATAGCCGTGTATTAAACAGGTTGTCTGAATCAAATTGGCCATTGCTTTGATGTTCTGCAAATTGTTCTTCGTTTATTTGAAGGCGTTTCGGAAATCGACAGAGACAGATCGCTTCACTCCTATCATCGGAAACGAAAAAGCAAAATCGTCGTGTCGTGAAGTGTACACTTGGCCACCTGACATGATAATCAATACCACAAAGATTCAGTTGGTATGAATCTCCGTGTTAAGGAAACTTCTATTTATTCACGCGGTCGCTTGCAAAGGGTTTTATAGGAAAAGTCGTAACAGTAGTAGTTAATTTGACTGGATTTTAAGTTCGAATATTTATGTTTATGTGCTTTTACTTCGAGCCTGTGCATTTCACTACTACATAACGCTTTCCAAGTTAATACACGTTTTTGAACTTTGTGATTTTGCACAGTATAACATATGCGAAAATTATTAGAGTTTTCGTTAGTCATTAATGAAAATGATTCGCAGAAATAGTGTATATGATAATGCGTATGGTTACAATTTGTTTCAGTTAAGCTGATCATATAATCTTCAAATAATTTAGTGAATTAAAACAGTCATGTCGTCATCTTGATAGGACATTCAAGTAAATAGGTGGAATTAACGAACTTATTTCATACTCAGTCATCTCAGCAGTCCAATTTTTTTAATAAATGGAATACAACTAGTGAAACTAATCTTATTGCCTTGTAGACTTAACCCTGAAAATAGCATCCGTCATTATGCCAAATCTGGTGGATTCAGAAGGAATAAAATATTTTTGAAGAAACATTTCCAAGTTTGAGAGAACGCAATATCATAATCCCTGTGATTATTTTGCTTTTTCCAGAGAAGGATGCTAATTAAACTGTAATCAGCATACTTTTTTTGTAGAATGCGCAGAGTAACATAGAGAGAATTTATTGAGTTGTGCTTGGATTCAGTTACATTATTATGGAAAGATGCTCAGATTTTTGCTTACGGATGCCGTTTAGTGCTCCTTACACTAATGCACTTCACTAGAATTGAAGTCATTGCCACATTCCTTGGGAAATCTGTTGTTTGGAATGCTAATTCTGTCTGATTGTCTAGTAACTTTTTTAAAAATATTTCTTTAAGAATTTAACAGGATTAATTTTTTCGCAGAACAGGCAGAATAGCTTGTGATCATAGACATATAATCCACTCGTCTTAGAGGCTCATAGTTTGATGTGCTTTTCTAAAACAACCAACCAACCAAATAATCGCTAATTTTTTCGAAAAACGTTTTTCCCTTAAAAATATTGAATTAATTAATATCCTGCGTATGCATGGATGTTTATGAATGTCGTGAAGTGGTTGACGAATTTCATCATGTCTGGTGTGAGGCTACCATCTTAATTATTATAAGAATTTTAAAATTGTTTGAAAAAGTTCCGTGTGTAGTATCTAGGATAATATAAATGCTCTGATAGTATTAATGTATCTTAGGTTTCAACTTTTCTTAGGTGGGATTACATCTTAAAAAAATTAAATTTTTTTAAAGGACCATTAAGAAATACAGATGTATACTAGTTTTTTTCTTGCTCTTGTACTTGATATTTTTGTAATGGTGTTTTATTCCAGAATTGTGTAGATCTATTCCTATTCATTTTATCTTTCTTATTGTTCATTTCTGTTTCCTTTAATTTCTAAGTTACGAGGTGGATTTCTGTTGTATCATTGTATTTAATAGTTCTCATAAGTAACTTTCAAAGAGTAGAACCATATCATCAGTATATCCGATTGTTTTAGTTATTTTTTAAATTCTTCCATTTTGTTTATTTTTCTGTTTTTTTTTAATGTGAATTGGCGCCATCTGTTGAAACTGTTTTAATATATCTGATACAGCGACCATATGTCGATCAATGTCATTGACTGTGACATGTGGGATTACAAAAATCGAGCAGCACGCGCTTCTTCGACTCGCTGGAATACTGTCAGAAGAGTTGCTATTTTTGGAATGACGTAACCGTTTAGCTGTATTTCCACCTGCCGAAAACTTATGAAAAATTCATTGAGTTCACCTTTCATTTGCATATTATTATTCTTGTATTCGAGTGTCAGAAATCTAGCCAAGACTTTTTATATTTCCACTTGTATTTTGTGTATCTCTAGCTGTGCTCTTTCACTAATATTTCCATTTAATATGAAATAGGCCACGTGCAATTACCACATCATTCTTCGTTACGTTATTACATCTACTCGAACGATATGTATAGCAAAATCATCTTCGCTACTTCTCTTTCTTCATGTTTCCAGAGTGAATCTTAAGTAAATCCATATTTTCTTCATATTCAGTTTGCCAAAACCATACGTTTTGGCAAACTATTTCGAACATTTCGTGGAATAATTGGTATATAGAATAAAAAGCCTAGTCTTTTTCGAACATCTCTCCAAAATATCGAATTGATAGAAATAGATTCTTGCATAGCCACTGTGTATTTCAGTAAAGTGAATTATTATAGTGTAAATTTTCGAAATAGTTGTTTGCCAAAGTGCATGGTTTAATTTGGAACTCTATAAAAAGGTCATTCATATGTATGCTGCTGTGATCTCTGTTGGTGCTGAAGGATATTTATTGGTGAAATAAAAAGGAGAACAGAATAATGATTTGGCGATAAATTAAGATATGGTAGGACTGTAAACGTTGTTGTACGAGATAATAGAAGTGAACCATGCATTTTATGTCCAATTTTACTGATTTCTTTTGCCACTGACGATCCCCCCCCCACTCTTTCTTCCTATTTTCTTAACATAAGGAGAAAGTTAAAAAAAGGAATAACTTTTTATTAACTCTTTTATTTCGGGATTAAAAAACGATCTTTTGTTAACTAAAAGATCTCAGCTATGGATAAGTGATCTTTCTTTTATGTAATTCCAAATCAGATGTTTTGGCAGACTACTGTACAATATAATGACCCTATTACTGTATTAACGTTAAATATTTTTTTAAATATAAATCGTATATATAAATCGTATAAACGAAATTTAGAGGTCTACATTTTCTTTCATTAATTGTTTCAGTAGCGCTACTCTGGAAGTGGCTATACAGAGAGGATGATGATCTAATACTGTAAAGGTGATTGCAGTTGACTGTTTTTGAGCTTCGGATTAGCTGCATGGTATGCATACTTGGCAACTTCTTGATGGATGGCACTAGCTCCTCCTCTTGTTTGAAATGTTTGTTGTTATGCTGCTATGCAATCATCAAACATTCGGGAAACAAGAAAAAAAAAATTAGAAAGGGATATTGTACGGTTGAAAGCCCAGAAGAGCTTCTTCTGTCGGTTTCAACGAAGTCCTTTGGTCGGAAGGATTTTTTTTTCCCCTGAAAAATCGGTTCTTTATCTCGTAACAGGCAGTCTGTACTGAAAAATATAGATTTAAGAATATGAATAATTAGTTATCTTACGATTACGAAAGTCACTCTTGGCAGGTCGTGGGCCTTAAGTATTGCAGGTTAGTATTATTAAAATGCTGAGAACTCAAATGAATTAATTAAACATAGAAATGGAAACAAAAATAAGGACTGAAGTTTACAGTCTAAGTATGCTCTTATAGTATGACAACTACATGGCATTTCGCGAGTCATCAAAGGCAAGTAAAAGAGGAATCGTAGTAATGTATAACAATAAGTTTATTACGAAACTAAAAAAAAAAATTCGGATGATAGATTTCGTGATTTTGACCTTTTTTTTATGTAAAGTGATCCTTTAGTATAGTCACGGATATTACAAGTTTAACAATGCAAAAATAAAAAAGATGTGTGTAATAACGTTACCTTATTGATTCGTAATATCCTTTTTGTTTTGCTGTGTGTTTATTGTGACTTGCCATGCATAAAAAACGATTGAGTAATCAGCATCGAAGTGACTTCAGTATTTTTAAGATAAAACTAGGAACGCTCATTTCTAATTGAAGAATTCAGCATTAAACACGTCTATTAACGGGAAAATGTTAGTGCTGAATTGAAGAAATATGTCAGGTGTCATAACAAATTCAAAATGTAAGATTTAACATTTAAGATTTAAAAATGGAAAGATTTGTTCAGTAAACATGGAACTAACAATCACATTTATCTTAAAATTTCGAATCTTAAATTTGTATTTTTAACCCTTAATTTTTTATGATATTTCATATTTCCTTTATATGCGACCGAGTTTTGTGGTATTTCTCTTATGATCTTGACCTATTTGGTAAAGCTTTCCTGACTGTGTTTCCTGTTTCGCAAATCACAATCTGGAGCGCAAAAAAGAAAAGAGGATATTTTTATCTGTTATGATAAAGTTATATGAAATGTGTAATGCGATTTATTGCATACTTTCTATACTAGACTTTTTAATTATCTTGTTATTACACTAATGCAAGATAAACTTGTGCCAAGATTCTTAATCATCTATTATTAATACGTTAATTGCGTTCCATTCAATAAATAGTCTATTATTAATACATTAATTGGGTTTCATTAGACTATTTGGAAGCTTTATGGAGAAACCAGGATACGTAATTAGTGGATAGTGGTCTTCATCAAGAGTCTTAGCAGAGATAAATCTTAATTCAAGTATAGCGGGTCACTGACTGCTCTTATTATTGGAATCATTAAAGCCAAAATTCGACCTGTTGTAACTCTGATTCTAAGCTGATTATCTACCTGTTACTTTCATTCAACAGGACACGGACCACCAAATCTGAAGCGTTGATCGAATTTATAAAAATGAGCACTTTAAAAATAGCGAAAAACGATAAAATGGGCTTCTTTTCTCAAAATTTGGAGTATATTGATTTCTTACGTTGCTAAAGCTCCCAGGAGATATTCAGCTTACTCGGACTAAAGTAAAAGGAGATGTTGTTTTGCCACAGATATCTGTACAGATCGCATCATTCATTCGATTTCGGATTATAGTTCGTCTTACTTTTTATACGTCCTTGAGAATTTCAGTCGGACAACATAATCCTCAAACTCATCTATATAAGTTCATCGTTCGACTCATTTCGATCACATTTGGAATGTGGTTGTTCCTTTCTTTACTTCGTTTCTTACTTCAGTTCTGGTCATCTGGAAAAGTCGGTCCAATCGGACTAAAACGAAAGAACAGATTGCTCGCGGGGGGGGGGGGGAAATAGCTTTCTACTACACGTACATTTACAAGACACAATATCGGATTGTAAGGACACAATTTTATAATTATTATAGGCAACAATTTTGTATAAGAAAGTGTGCAGTACTTTATAGTTACAGTTTTAAATCTCTGGATGCTCCCATAATACATTTTTTTTGTGTATTAGTTATCAGTTAACAACAAAAGTTTTTCTTCTAATGATAGCTTGAGTTATATGTGCGCACACCATCTCGTTATTTATTTATTTATTTATTAATAAATCGATCTTGAATTCGTATATCATTTTTGTGAAAATGTTGATCTGGAGCAGATGTACCCATAATGTCTAAATCCTCTGGTAATAGCAGACAATCAAAACTTTGTTACTTTTTTATTGTTATTTTATCTGTTGTTTTGTTCACTCGAGTTGTGGTTGTGAGAAACTGTGGGTGTGGTCGAATCTCTCTCTCTCTTTTTTTTTTTTTTTTTTTTTGTTGACCGCTGATGTTTCCGGTAGATTGATTCTGCTTTTAGCAGAATGTAGCCAGTACTTTAAACATCTTCGATTTTATTTACAATCGATAAAAAGTGCGTCTATTTATATACAATCAGCCACTGTCTAAAAAAAAGAAAAGAAAAAACAGCCCTTAGGGAAGTAAACGAACGATTGTGCACTTTAGAACAGCAAGTGGTGAGGCACAGAGGGACTTTTATGTCTGCATTATTTGAGACATTGTTTTTTGTTTTGTTTTTAGCTGGTTTGTTTTTGAATTCATTGCGCACAAGACTTGTAGTTGGTTGGTGTATGTCGGATTGCTTGGTTATTCTAAGAACAAAGTATTTAAGTTTAGGTTAACTTGAAAGATTTACACCTTCTGAGTAGAAGAAATCTTTCTTTGTTTATTTTCTTTAAATGACACAGTGCGTAATTTATCGTGGTTTAGATAACCATCAAATAAGCCAAAAAAAAAAAACGGATTAAAAAGCCGACACTGAGCAATTTTCAGATTTATTTAAAGTTTGCTATAATTTTTCCGTTCTTGTTAGACTTGTAGGTTAACTTCTCCCTTGTGGACTCTAATTCAACACGGGGGAACATGTTTTTTTGAATAACTTAATTTGGAGATGATGTATTTCATCTTCCGGTGAGAGACCACTACTTTGGCTTACTGAAGACTGGAATTGGCCTGAAAAAGCACAATGGTCTGTAGAGCAGAGCGAAGATTCTGGGTTATTTAACCCTTAACACATTCATGTTACTGACCTTAATGATGTAGGATTACAGCCTTTTGTAGATAGAATTCATATAAAAATGTTTGCTCCTAAGTTAGGGCTTATTGAAGGTTCTCATATGTATTAGAGTCATTGTTCTGCTTAATAATACAAAAAGATATTATTCAACACCAAACGTAAAGATAATCTTGAATATTGAGCAATTTCAAGTAGAGTGATGTGGACAAACATCATGATGGGAAATTGGACAATGAGACTTATTTGTCTCATAGCCTGTGATCTCAGAGAAGGTTCTACTAAGAAAGAAGTGGAGTAATTTTTCTAGTCATTAGATAAGGCAATGACAAAGAAAAATGAAATCTTGGAGATCTAAAGAACAGAGTAGGAAATGAATCTCACCCGGCATATAGAAACGTTTTGCGAAAATTTGGAGAAAAAGGCAAGGCTAATAATGATGGTAAGTACCTGCTGTATGTAGGATATAAGGTTGTCATCACTAACCATGATCCAACATAAAAATGTGCACAGATTCATATAGACGTCACAAGAAATAAGAAAAGTCTCATTAACTGTGCTATTGTTAATAACATATTAATAACATAATCTACGATATTTGGCAATCTTTAGAAATGATGTAATGTGGCGGTATAAAACGTTTAACAGTAGTGGATGCACTGCTTAATTCAGAAGGCATGATCAGAAAGTCGAATTTCAGGTAAGTGGAGTACAGCTATCATATTACCCATCTATAAAAACATGGAAATAAAGCAGAATGTGAATGACAGAAGAATATCCCCGCTGAATGTTCCAGGTAAGACTTATGCAAGGATATTTCAGAAGAGGCCGAATAAATAGGGACTGTCAGAATCAGATTTTCAATTTGAGACAAATAGATGAAAATCATGATTTAAGTTTTGCAATCTGGAAAAGGCGTGTTACAGGGTTCACAAGAGAAATCTGTTCATTACAGTAGTGTAAACGGTGTTCTATATCGAGCAATAGATAGGCTGTGTTTGAGCTGTAAGCCAATAGTTAGACTTCAAAGAGGTACTGTAATATGTATGATCAGGTGTGAGACAAGGATGTACACTATCTCTACAATTATTGAGATTTATTAAAACCTATATCATCAGTATCAATCACATTCTGATGGAAAGTGGCATTAGACTTAATATCAAAAATTAGATGTTAATCTCATCTCCTTATTTATATGCGTGCTATCCTACTACTCTTAAATAAATCCAGTACATGTCTGCACGATTCTGTAACTAAATTGTATTGAATACCTCTATAACAAACTTGGTATGAAAAAACAGGCAAGAACACTGAAAAGATCAACTGCATACTGAACGTGAAACCTATAGAACAAGTACAACATTTCAGCTATTTAGGCATAATTTTAGTGAAGATTGCAAATTAAAGACAACAGAATTAGCTATGCTGGTATGATAGGCATTCAATTGGATAATTTTATATGGAATAAACGAGAAATTAGTCAAAACACTAATAGCTGTATACATGAAAGTGTTCAAACAAATTTTAACTTACGGATCTGAGTGTTAGATTAAAAATAAAACAGGTGGTCAAAGACCAGATGAAATTAGGAACGAATTTGACATTGTTAGCATGTGTGATCAGAACTATATAAAGTTGTATGGTCATTTAAACAGAATGAGAGAGGAAAGTTTGGCAAAACAGGTGTCTGATGCCAAGATGGTTGGAAATGATTCACAAGAATTCAGTGTCTAGGTGGATTGATGTATATATGATGCTAGTTATTTTATTAGTGGAGGTAATTACCAAATAACAAATTTCGTAAAATTAATCAATGCAGACATATTAATAACAAGTTAGAATCGTATTGCAGATTTTACCAATAAAAATATTCCTATTGAAATCAGTATTGAACCACATGGACATTTTCTTCTGCGCATTCTAAATTTCAAATTTTATGAAACTCCATCTTACACAAAATATAATTTCTAAATCATTTATTGCCATAGATGATTTTGACACGTCTATCTTTTTCTGTGCTTTTTCATATGTGCCTTCCGATTGGAGTAAAATTTGAAATGGTTGAGCACATTTCGGAAAGAATTGCAAGTACCACATTTCGATGAAATTCATCCAGCCTTTCGATCATACGCACAAATACTCCAGGAAAGGACGGATGAATTTTATTGAAATGCGGCACTTGCAATCCTTTCCAAAATTTGTTCAACCATTCCAAATTTTGCTACGGCATTTTACAAATTACCGTAAGTTGTGTACGTTGTGAAACATATCCAAAAACTACCAAAGAAATGTTTGAGACGAAGTACGATCTGACGTACTTCGTCTCGGTTTCTATATTCTAATGTACGTCAAAGACCCGTGAGAATATGGAAAAAGAAGTGTGCACCCTTATTCTCTCTAAGTGCACCATCGGTACACTTAGTCAAAATTAGTAGGATCTGCATATGAAGCCATCCGCGTCAAACTTCACTTTCAGAAAGGTTGTGCGGGGTGATTAGATGTTCTTAACTTGGGGCAGATGAACAGAAAACTGCTTGGACAGCTGCCAAATTGCCGCTTGACCTGACATCGTGAAGACGATAATGGCTTACTGAGACTTATTGTCACTGGTAACGAAACAAATCTCCAGTACAAGCTAGAAAGCAAACGACAGCTGAAATGGAAATGTGATGTCTCTTGGCAAGACAAAGTTCCCATTGCAGTCTTCAAGCTGATAAAATGATGTTTATAATGTTCTGGAATTCACAAGGATCAATCGTTAAACACTGTCAGGTAAAGAAAAGAGTATATCTATGGAAAAAAGTTGTTTTTTTTTTTTACTGCAGATATATTCAAAGATTATACAGAAGATTTGATTATGCTGTGTACATTAAAAAACAAATTATCCACGGTCAACCCCGGTCCGAAAATATTAAATGGAAAATTCCAGAAATAAATAATTTATAATTATATCAGCAAAGTGGATATTAGATCCAACATTATTTCAAAGCCGAATGTTTGCAGAAACTACGAAAGTTTCGTAAGTTGACCTGAGAATACAATAATCAGCATCCACGAATTGCGCTACCTACTTGACTTAAGTAGCTAAGGCAACTCGGGGATGCCGGTTATTGTATTCTCGTAAGCTCTCAAGTCAACTTACGAAACTTTCGTAGTTTCTGCAAACATTCGGCTTTGAAATAATGTTGGATCTAATTTCCACTTTGCATATGTAATTTTACATCACCGAAATGAAGCCGTTATTGGCTCTTTCTTTTAGTAATAGACAATTCGGCTGATCCCAGAGGTAGTCTAACACCAGGGCAACTCGTTGCAACAGTGGAGGAAGCTACGCGCCGCTTGCGGCCTTTCGGAAATATGGAATATCTGGAATTGCGCACCGTTCAAATCGACTGTCCCGGTATCGCAGTGCCCCAAATAATGGCCCCAAAGCGCAAAAGTAGTGACGCTGACAATTCGAATATGCCAGAGAAGCCGTAAAGTGCTTCCTGTTAAGTGAAAAAGATGAAAGTTCTCGACTTTATAAAATAATAAATAAATCATAAAAAAACGTGTTCTGAGGTTGCTAAGATTCCATTCACATTCAAATAGCTTTATTACAGTATGTAGTTATAATTATTCTATTTTACTATTGGTTATTGTTGTTAATCTCTTACTGTGCCTAATTTATAAATTAAATTTTATCATAGGTATGTATAGAAAAGTATATATGGGAATGAAATGGATATACAACCTTATTAAGCAAGCGATCCACAAGATGATGTGGAAAGAATATCGTGAGAATAAGAGTGAGAGAGGTTATAAAATACATAAAGCTCACGCCAGAAATGTAACGAGTATTGTGCGGAAAGCTAAATCGGAGTATGAAAAGAAATTGGTCATGAAAGCTAAAGGCAATCCAAAAGAATTTTATCGTTATGCCGCAAGCAAAAGAAAGAATGAATGTGAAAGAATAACATTATTAAATTCAGATGGTACTGGAGTGTCGGAAGCTAATGAGATTGTTCAGTTAATGAGTACCAACTTTGCTAAGATGTATCAACCAGGTGTATGTAACATGGTACGCAGTGCTACTGCTACATTGGATGAAGAGTTAGAGGTTCATGAAAATGAGGTTGAAAAGCTGTTGCATAACTTGGATAAGAATTTGTCTACAGGAACAGATGGAATATCAGCTCGTTTGCTAAAGGAATATTCAGCCGAATTGGCTAGGCCTCTCACATATTTGTTTAACTTGAGAACAACTATAATTTGTACAACTGACGAATGGAAGGAAGGCATGATAGGTCCATTGTACAAGGGTAGTGCAAAAAACTGATGTGTCTAACTACTGACCTATCAGTATCTCTGGTGTGCTTTTAGAGAAGATTTTCGACAAGTTGATAAGAACTCGCATACAGAAATGGATACACAAACAAGCTCTACTCTGCAAGGAGCAGCATGAGTTTACTAAAGGAAGGTCATGTTTTAGAAATTTGCTCATATTTTATGACAATGTTACGGCCGAGTTGGATAAAGGGAATTGATACACTATGATAATGTTGGATTTTTCTAAGGCATTTGATAGGGTACCACACGAAAGGCTGTTGCATAAACTGGAGAATATAGGATTGGAATATAAACTCTTGACTTAGATCAGGGGATGGTTGACAGACAGATATCAAAAAGTTGTATACAGTGTGTGTGTGTGTGTGCGTATGAATCTGCCAGATTTAAGGTGACCAGTGGTGTACCTCAGGGTTCAATCCTTGGGTCATTGTTGTTCATTCTATACATTAATGACAGGATCTAACATCAGATGTGCAATTCTTTGCCGATGATGCCAAGATAGGAAGGGCAATCAAGGATGCTACTGATATTCAGCAATTACAAAATGATTTGAATAGACTGCAAATTTGGGCAAACGAAAATGACTGTCAGTTTAATGTTAGTAAGTGTAAGTTATGGACTTTGGCGTGATTGGAGTTCCAGCGGCATATTATATTAGCGAGGTAATGCTACAAGAAACTGAAGGTTCAAAGGTCACATAGCAAAAGTTGCAAATACAACTCAGATGATAATTGCAATGTTGAAGAGAACCTTGATATGTAAGGATGAGGAAGTCATTTTGCCTCTTTATAAGGCTGTACAAGACCACATTTGGATTATGTGCAGATTTGGTCTCCCGGGCTCCAAGGGGATAAAAGAAGCCGTGGAAAGGGTGCAAAGAAGAGTTACAAATATTATATCCGGATTATGGGATTTAGATTATGAGGACAGATTGTGACTATTTGGATTGCAGACTCTGGTTAACAGGAGAAAGAGGGGTGATATGATAGAGGTCTATAAACTTGTGAATGGGTTATAGGATATCAACTGATGAAATGTTTCATTATATGGACGGTGGAGAGAGAACACGGGGGCATCCATGGAAGTTAAGTTTGTTCACAGTTAAGAAAGGGCTAAGAGCTAGGTTTTTCTTCAAGAGAGCAGTGAGTGAGTGGAATTATTTGCTCTTAGGGGTAGTGAAAACATCTTGTGTAAAATGCATTTAAGAGAAGGTATGATGGCTGGTTTGGGTGATTTATGGCCTCAATCGATGAGTCCTTGACTCCCTGTAAGTCTCAGATAATAACAATAATAATTATATAGAGTTCAGTACTATCCGTGGTGTATCTTGGAACATATCCCCCTCGGCAGAGAAGGGGAAGACTACTGTACATTGCGGATACTTTGTATTCATTCTCGGGAATATTATATTATATTATATTATTATAGAGTTCATAATTCCAGTTCATAAGTGAGTCTATGGAAAATTAGGATTCAATTTAAGATAGCTCGCTTAAATTGTTTCTCAGGAACCAGTTCGTTGTAAAACCGAGGTCTACTGTATTAACTCAAATGATTACATTTGTGTTCAAAAGTCATTTAAATTTCGAAGTTTAAGTTCGATTACGTAAAAGGTTGAACTCAAATAGTCACTGTCCCTCATTGACACCAAAAGAGATCCTTTTCTTTTAACCTAAAACAACAATTTATGTCGATTTGCTTATGAAAATAAGAAGAAACATGATATTCAATTTTTGCACAATACCGCAACATAATACATAAAAAAAAAATCAGCTAACGCCTTTTTATTCCCGTATACGGGGAGTAGGCGAGGCCATTTAGCCCTATCTAACTTTTGGAGACTGAGTGGGCAGTTCAATCTCCACTGGTACCAATCAGAGATAGATGGCCCAAGGCTATCACTAATTAAGCGGTACTCAGTGAAGAGAGACGGCTCAAATGTGCCGCCATCTCGTGGTCCCTAACCCTAACACAATATATTTAATGTCTGAAATAATGTGGGTTCTATGGTCGATTTTCTTGAGTTTACAGGACGAAAAACCTGCTTGCCCGTGCCAGAGATCGACTAACTCGGGAACCGGTCGAAAAAAGGCTTAGAAAAATTTCCTCTAGTCCTTCCTCGCGGCCAAGCGCCGTGGTTGGCAAACGCCACATCCACTGAGCTACACAGGCTCCAAACATAATACATATCTCAAAATATTGAGTTAAAAATTCCACTGATGTAATTATTTTTTTTTTTAGTATTCAGCTTCTATCAAAGTTTCAAGATCGCAGTATTCAAGAGTAGGTTATTTCTATTATACAGTACAGTAATATGGCTTTAATAATAATCAGAAATAAAACTGTGTTATTTAAAAATGTCTTCATCAAAATTATCCTGACTTATGTAAGTCTAAAATTCAAAGATGGAATATTAGTATAAGATAAAAAAAACCTGCATCTGTTACGAAGTTTAAAAAATCATTTGGTGCTATTAACTTATGGAAGTATCCAGGATAGGCATTTAGATCCAAGATGAGGCATTGGTAAGAAGTCATCACTTCCTAGCCGAGGACCATCGCAGGCTACCATCATTCCCCGAAGTGTTCAATGTCTGTAGATTTGTGTGTTTGCTGGGACTGTTTGCCTGTTTTGAGAGATGAAAAACCCGAGTTTCCGAGAGAAAAAAAATCTTCACCTCCGTATGAGACCTGCTAAATCACCATTAGTTGAAAACACCTAAGAAAGGTTTCGCAATCATAGATGGGAATCGAGTCCAGGTCGTTCCGACCAAAGGGTTTCGTCTGTACCGACAGAGATTCCAAAAATTCACTTTTTTTACAAATTAATTAAAAGATAACTTTTTTTTTCATCTTTTCGGTATTTCGTGGTATTTTATTGGCAATGGACGAATGGAGCCTTAAAAATTGTAGTGCGTTTGTAAGTAAAGAAGATAATTTACCATGAGCGAAAAAAAACAAAAAAAAAACAATCCCCTTAATACATTTTATGATCGAATTCGTTTATGTTCCAAACAGTCTATTTTTGGAATATTACTATATCATTAGCAATAGATAGGATTGATTTTTCACGAAAAGCTCTTGTTTAATCCTCCGTTACCATGGACACAAGAATGTGTGGTCCATTAAAGTTAAATGGAGTTGGAGAGAATTTTCGATAAACTATACTGAAGTACTTTTAGTGACTTTGTTTCAAGTTATTTCAATTGTTAGCTATCCGTTTTTGGAGAGAAGGTCGATTAGTTTAGCTATGGATCGATTAGTTACATCCTTCCCAGCCTTGTGAATAGAACGAATTGTTTAGCTTGAATGCGTACATTAGTTTCTGTACTTTACTTTCTTAAAAAAAAACATAAAAAGTGAAATATGGTTGCTCAGCAAGAGTCTTATTTATTTAGCAAGATTTATTATATATTATGCTTAATAAACATAAAATTGGTATTATTGCAGCTATTTTTCTCATGTGATTCCCAATCCATGAACGATTGTAAAGTAGTCATTTTATGTATTTTTATTTATTTTTCATAAGAATAATAGTCCTCATATCTTCCGAAACAAGTTTATGTAAATACAGCAGTTACACGCTTATGTTGTATGTACCTGTACTGCATATAGGATGTTTTACTATCGCAATAAGTGCCTCTTCAGATACCGAATTGTCTGACTCATACGTAGAGAAACGTTGGAATAACAAAGAGCGATCACTAGATATGGAAGTTAGATGCGAATGGCCAACGAAACATAACCTACGGCTGCTTGCCAAGCATGTAGCGATATCAGACAGCGTGCTAACAAGACGTGTTAAACCAAGTACTATATCATTGACGCTAATTTAACATAGAAGTATTGTGACACATTTGTGACATGCCTAGTGCATGCTTCAGTAAATATGTACGGTTGCATGGCGCTTTAAAGGCCCAAGGGCTTTGATGTTGGCTCATCTCAAACTAGGCTGATGCTGTGTGTTTGTTATCTGAATGTAGCTTGTATATTATATAGGATTACTACGTTCTGATTTGAATATATATATATATATATATATATATATATTCAAATATATATATATTCAAATATATATATATATATATATATATATATATATATATATATATATATATATATATAGAGAGAGAGAGAGAGAGAGAGAGAGAGAGAGAGAGAGAGAGATGAGGAATATGGAAGTAAAAAAAGGAGATGAACTGTGTTAGAGTATGCGATTAATATGTTAAGAATGACATTTGAAGGTTTACACATTTTCCAGTGGAAAATGTTGCTTGACTTGTATGTTCCTAAGTAAGATACGTAGTATTATTATTATTAAGACACACCTCCAGGAAGTTAGAGACTCATCGAGGGAGACCATATACTACACACCGGCTATCATGCTTATTCTTGAATTCATTCACACTGCTTACACTCACAACATCCAATGGTGATCCGTTCCAATCACGCACCACCCTCTGAGAGAAAAATCTAACCCTCATCCCCTTCTTGGCAGCATTCATTCTCAGCTTCCAAGGATGCCCTCTTGTCCTTTTCCCACCCTCCATAAATTGAAAAATTCCATCAATTGAAATTCTGTATGACCCTTTCAGAAGTTTGTAAGTCTCAATCATATCACCGCCTCTTTCTCCTGTTTGCTAGTTCCTGCAGTCTACAAATTCTAAATCTCTCTTCATAATCAGTACTTCATAATCCTGATATCATTTTAACGCTCTCCTTTCTACTTTCTCCAATATATCAGAATCACAACATAAACCAGGAGACCAGACCTGCGCACAATAGTCCAAGTGAAGTCTTATAAAGGCCTTGTAAAGAGGCAAAATAACATCCATATCTTTACATGTGAACGTTCGTTTCAGCATTGCAATTTTCTTTTGGTCGAATTTGCAATCTTTGCCACATGACCTCTGAACTTCAACTTTCTATTTATTAACACCACAAGATCCCTAGTCTCATCCGTTTCTTCTAGCCTAATCCCACCAATATAATACGACATTAGATACCTAATCACACCGAAGTGAATGACTTTACATTTACTCATATTTTCTGACACCCATTTTCCCATGCCCACAATTCCAGCCTATTCAAATCATATCCGCAGCATTCCTGATTACCTTACCAATCTTTGCATCATCAGCACATAGCTTTATGTCGCTTGTCCAATCCTTCCCAATATCATTAATGTACATATTGAATAACAGCGGACCAAGCACTGATCCTTGTGGTACATCACTTGTTACTTTAAACCTTGCAGATTCGGATCCCCCGGATACCACTTCTTGATATCTGTCAATCAGCCGTCCTCTTATCCTTGCTAATATTCTATAACCCAAAGTATATTTTCCAATTTATGCAAACGTCTACCATGCTGTATTCTGTCAAATCCTTACAAAATCCAAAAGTATCATGGCGTATCCATTCCCCTTGTCTAGTTCAATGGTAACATTGTTACAGAATATGAGCAAGTTGCTAAAAACACGACCTTCCCTTAGTTAAACCCATGTTGTTCATTACAAAGTAGAGATTCACTGTTAACTCATTTCTGAATGCGAGCCCTAACCAATTTTCCAAAATCTTCACCACCACTCCTAAGATACTAATTGTTCGATAGTTGGATCCATCGGAAAGATACACCGGTATCTTTCGTATACATCGGTATTAGAAAGGAAAAACAATTCACGAAAGACTTTTATGTAAACCTGTCATATATATACAGGGTGTTCGGGATAAATTTGACAGTTTCGTAAGGAAAAAGAAAATCTTCTTTGTATCTATTAAATTTAATGAATTGACAAAAAACATTACAGGCAGAGTTAATTACAATACTATCAACAAGATTTTACTCAAAATAACCACCATTAGCATCGATCACAGCTTCAATTCTGCTTCGGAACCTCGAACAAGCTGATGCTACAGTCTCCCTGGGAAGGGCCGCAAAACCTGTTTTAATTTTATCCATTAACTGGGCTTTTGTATTACTGGAAGTGCGATTGGTGTCTTTTTCAACTGCGCCCCATACAAAATAATCCATGGGGTTAAGGTCTGGGGAGTTTGGAGGCCAAACATTTGGACTGGTGAAGTCGTAGAAATTTTCAGACAACCATTTTTGACTTTTCCCAGAGGTGTGGCAAGGGGCCGAATCCTGCTGCCATACATACGGCCTACCATTGGCTACCCTTGTTATCCAGGGCTTGACTACAGTTAGCAACTCCACGAACAAAGCCCGAATTCCAATGCCAGGGTTCTTCAACACCTGTTCCTGCAGATTTGCGAGGAATTCTGCTGTACGAACGCAATCAGATCGTCTGCTAGGGATCTTTCTTCTTGCTACATCCTCGTAGTCACCATTGCAAGTCTCTAGTTCATGCCTGATTGTTTTTACTGTATTCAGGGAGCATTGGGCAGCAGTCGTAATATCCTTATTTTGATGGCGGGCACGAATCATCATGATACAAGTTATTCTCTTCCATGATTCAGGTGGGTTCCAGCTATCCATCCTTTCTGACATCTTGTATATGAATGAAGAAGGGTCCAAACTTTTAAATGAAGAGAAGTGTGTGTTAATACATGTAACTTACGGAAAAATATAATTAATTATAAATATGTCAAATTTATCCCGAACACCCTGTATACGTACCCTTGGTGGGCAATAATTTTTTCTGTTTTTTAAATTGTTTTTATTCATTTTTACATAGTCCTGAAATCATGCTGTAGAGACCCAGCATAGAACTTTTTCAAGCAACTTCAGCCTCCAATATATGAGGTGGTTGTCCCACACCGGGCGATGAAATTCATATTCCATCTAAAGGCAATCACAAACATTCATGTCCATGGTGGGATTCGAAGCTGGAGCATGTTAGCCGTTAGCAGATATGCCAACCAACACATTCAGGAACGTTGTATTGCTAACGAATGCACCAGGCACTGCTATTAGTAAAGCAATTCCTGTTTTGTTCTGTTGAATGTAAATTAATCACTAAACGTTTCTCTTATAGTTTCCTAAGCAACTTTTTTCAGTCTCTTAAAAAAACAAATAAAGCAACTCTGTCTGTCTGACTTTGTGTAAGCTGTTTCGCTGTTTGTAAGCCTATTCTAAATATTTTAGTGTTCACAGTCACTGGAGATATTATCCGTGCATGTTTTGAGCATAACATACATCACAACAGGGAAATACGAGCAGTTGTCCAAACTACTTTCAGATAGTTCTATTAGGATTATTGCTTACTGCTGATGTCCGTGTGTTGACTTTTTTTTTCTAGACAAAATAATCTTATTGATCCCACACGAGTCTAGATCGTAGCAACAAACGAGTTCCTTTTTTGTTTTTTGACGACATTGCATTGCTTACTTTTTTCTCGCTATCTGTCTTGCATTTTTAACATCGGTATTTCACTGTCCTCTTATATTCTGCAAGAGAATTTTATAAATTTATTTTCTTCTTCTTGCGACTGGCGTCGCAATTCAAACAGGACACTCCAGCGTATGCTAGAAATAAATTGCTGACAATAAAACTATTAGATGTTATAGTTCTTTTAGAATTGTGATAAGATTCATTCGAGGATTACCTGTATTTGATAAATGTCTTTAAATATGTCATTTGAAAAATTCAGAATCATTTATCATTTCAGAAACCTTTCTTCTAGCAGAAGCTCCTATATCAAATTCTGTACTTGTTTTACAGCCTTGCCTATTGTACTGCGCCATTTAGGGATTAATTTTGATATCGTTCCACAATCCAGTTAATAATTTTTTGAGTAGGAATATTGTTGGCGAATAGTTTATTGATAAGTTTTGTTAAGATTTCAATTCCGGTTGAAACTTAGGATTTCTCACTTTTTGGGACTTTTTTTTTATTCCACAGCTAATAATAATAGCATTTTTTCAATATTAATATCAAAGTTTATTATTATACAACGTATTTATACAACATTATTTGTTATTTAAGTATTTATAAACATTATTATATTTTTTGATCGCTAGAAAAATTCAGTATTTTTTATATGTGCGCTTAAAACTTTATTATTACATTTACTATTCAATACAAAATTCAAAATACCCATAATTGTTTTTGTCACTACTACACTGAACTTATTTTATTTTTCTCGTGGTGTATCAGAGTGTCCTCCTCGAAGCTTGTACTAATAAGCTTATTAGAGTAATATACTAGATGGCGGTGGTTTCGTTTCAGTACCCACAACAAGCCAGGTGTCGATTTAGCTGTTTATATGTATGTCTAGAGATATACATATGTAAAATGCATATATAAATGCATTTTTTCCGGTTAGCGCGTAGAAGCCAGTACATGCGCTCACGAACAACCACTACGTCCTTTCTTGTTTTATGACATGTTGTTCTAGTTATTCTGTACTTTGAAAACTGAAGTAGAACATGTGATTTATCATGACTGTGTAGCAGCATAAGTATTCTGCCTTAAATATTATGTTTACTATCATTCATGGTCATATGAGTGTGGGATCTTCTCTTTGTTCCCAGAATATTAGTTTTACCATTATATTTTGTAACGATTATAATTTGTTAAGTTGGTAGCTGTGCAGAATGCATATAATGTAATTGTGTATCTTAAAATACACAATTACACATTTTCACATAATTCTTTATAGATTAGTATTTTTATGCATGTTAGAACAAGTCTGTTAATCTGTATATAATTTGTGTGGATATTCCAACTTAGATTAGCATCGAAGTGAAGTCCGAGATGACGTGTCGTTTTTACCTGTGTGATGGTTGTGGTTTTAGAACTACAACCATCACGCAGTAGGTTATTGGGGCTGAGCATTTTTGAATATCATTCTTTTTTTTTTCAGAGTTTATATATAATGACCTTTCAGTTAGCCAGTTGTTGATCAGATTGATGTCGTGTTGCATATTTGTGCAAGTTGTGTTTGCGTCGTTGTGAATGGATACTCGACCGTGTCGTCTGCTTATTGGAAGATTTTATTTTTAGCGGAAGTTGGTTAATATCGTGCTTGTATATGGTAAACAGAATCGTAGAAAGAACAGCTCCTTGTAGTACTCCACAGGTTACTGGTAGCGATTTGCTCTACGCTGATCTTATACGTGTGATGCGTTTTCATGTATGCTTTGGAACCACTGGAGTAGATGTCCTCCGATTGCGTTATGCGTTAGTTTGTTCCACAAGGCGTTGTGTGTTCGTGTGTCAAATGCTTTTCTAAAGCGAATAAAAACAACTAATTCTGTTCTATTTTCATCTAATGCAGCGTTTATTAGGTCTGTGAAATCGTCCAGGAGCGTTGCTGTTCTTTTATTCTTTTGAAAACGATATTTTGTTTTTTGGGATGATGCGGGATTTACATATGTATGCGGAGAGTTTGTGATACACAATTATCTCCATGATTTGGTTGATTACCGACAATGCGGCGATGGGTTTGCAGTTAGTTATAATGTTTTTTTTCCGTGTTTATGTATGGGGTGATTAATAAATTTCTCTTTTTTTCCCGCTTGATTTTATAAATGAAATTAGTTAAATGAACCATATACATTTAGATTTTGCTTTCAAATAATAATAATAATAATAAATTTTACACACACACATTTATTTATCATATTTTTAATAAAAATCATTTTTGCTAGTACCACATATGCGTGTGTGCTATTAGCAAAAACAATTTTTAAAACGAAAAATATAACTGTGTATGATTTATTTTTTTTTTTTCAAAAATGAAAGGAGACCATGATTAATTCATATTATTCAAAATGTAATTCATTATTATCAAAATTTCATATCAATATTCATAATTTTCCTTATTATCAAAAATAACTTTTCTAGTAAAACTGCTAACTATTGCTCCGTACAAACAAAGTTTGCTGTTCGTACAGAAAATCAATGAACACTCCAGTTACTTCAGTGCCTACGCCTTTCCCAACTTGTCTTTTTTTGCCAGTATTTGCTTGAGGTGTAAGCAGGCAACAGAACATAAATGTTTGAGTTCTCCCGTTCTTTGTGTGCTAATATCAGTTGCTAGAGTATGACAGCCCCATCTTGCAGTATTTGGTGATATATAAAGGGCGTCATCACACACACACAAGATGCTAGTGACATTGCCCCTGGACCTAACGTAAATCTTATAAATCCCTACCTCTAAACCTGTTTGAATTTTGACGCGTGGCATGAAAAGTCTCTTGACTAATAAAGAAAAAGAAGACAATCAGCGACGCATATACCGCCATCTAGGGAACAGCTGTAGAAATAGCGTTCCTTGATATGCTGTCGAATCTTCGTTCTTTGACGTAAAGTTGGAATAGAATATAAATCTGGTGAGTGGGCATACGTATGAAAAACGCTTTCCTTTCATCTTATTACGAAACGCGAAGATCATCCAGTGAACGAATTTCCTTCAAATTGGCATGTTATGGAGCACTGTTTCCAGATTCTGCGAATCACTCTCGAAACACCTTCAGTGGACGAAGAGTGATTCGCAGACACTAATTTTCTCCTTTAGGAGAGATGAATCACTTCACTCATGCCAGTTCCGCTTGAGATGAACAAAGCAGTAAATCAGTGTTGTGAGCTGTACAATCACGTACCTGTCAGTTCATAAGCATAGTGATTTAACTTTCTTGTCATAGAAGATTTTGTACATTCTCATATATAATTATAGTTCGTTCTTATTTTACACCATGACTGCTTTTTCGGAACGTTATCTTTAGTCACATGATTTCCATGATGAGTATATTTTGAGAGTATTCCTTGACTTTGACCTCTTGCCATGCCACAAATATGATGAATATGGAATTATCATATTGAGTAAAGTTATATTAACTAATCACTTTTATGCTGATTCATCATGTTTATGCAATGCTTTTCGTTATTGTAAACGGCATACTGTGATAAGCTGTCATCCTGGTCTATAGAGAAGTACCTGGACAAGACCGCCTCATGAGTGAAGACTCTTAACATGTAGCTAGCCAGTAGTTTTCTGATCCCTATTTAAATAATTATTTGTAATTTAAACTTACAATTGATTGTTTTATATATGATAGAAGAGATTTTAATGAAACTGTTCTGGCTTTGTATTCAAAAATATTGAAGATCTTCCTTGAGCTTTTTGTCACTTCTATAGTGCATTCGGAAGAGTGGCATTTATACTTTGTGCTGAACGACCTAGGTCCGAATCCTATTTGGAATGCGAGAGGTATTTATAAAGACCTTTCAGCTGGTAAAAATAGTCTGACGAAAATCATCCAGATGACTCGGACAATTTAAATAGGGATCCTACATACCAAATTTCATCAAATTCCTTTTATCTAGAGAATTATTACTCTCGTTGGATCATTAGTCTCGAAATTGGTCCTGATCAAGCTGACAAAATATCTGCGAAATGTGTGTGTGTGTAGGATTATAACTCCTATACATTAATAAAGTTTTGCTGACAGCAAACTAGTAATTGTTCGATTGATATTAACTCTCATGTTCTGTAACATCAAAAATGTCGTTTTATGAGGGTATCAAAGATTTTCTAGTATTTTCGTAAAACGGAAATAGATTTTTCCGACATATGACTAAGGCTGCAAAATTCCCATAATTCGCATTCTCTTTCAACAGGAAATTTAGATTTTATTTTAACCGAAAGAATCATTTATCGCTCATGCTTACCAACGTAATCAGTTGTGTGTGTGTGTATATATATATATATATATATATATATATGAAAGAAACAATGGAATAACTGAATTTCTCCTTTCAATCTACCAGTAAACCTGTTTTAAATGTAATTTCCATCTATTTATTGGTATTCTACGTTTAAAATTCACAACGTAAACTGAGAAATGTGTTCGCATTTGCTTTCAGATTGTTGGCGTACTCCAAATGCAATTGTAGTTTTTAGTTCTTCCAACATGTGCTGGCATTGTGCTAGATTTCCTTGCTTTGTTGTCATGAATGTGAAGTGATGTTCAGCCATGCATGGGAATGTTTCATTTTGGCGTGTCATTCCAGATCGAATGAAAGGAAAGAGCAAGTGGTCCTTGTGGCTGTGATTACAGAGCATACTCGTTCCGCTTTTCGTAGACATCAAGGTTTCTATGGTTACAGCTGTGTGCTTCACTAACCTAAGTACACCTTGCAAACATTGCCATAAATATGCAGCAGTTTTCAATGGTCCAACAGTCGAGTTTGATGGATAGGATGTGATTCGAATGATGTACGTGGTTTGAGAAGGCCTTTTATCTCTCGAAACAAAGCTTACTAAGCGTAGATCTATAAACAGAATGTCTTGCATTTTATATCCAGCGTGGCAGATGAAACAGAAGTTTTGGTTGAAAACTGAAAACAAATATTTCCACTGGAGTGTTTTGATGGATGATCTCTGGAAAAGTTGTACCACGCAGCTGTCCTAGTACTAAATATCATCAGGCAAATGTTTTAGACTTTGATTTACTTTAAAATATACGTATAAAGTATCCTTATCAGCAAAAGCACAGGAATCTAAGTGAAATAAATGATTATAATTTGAATTTTATGTTTGAATATTGAAATCATCATACTTTTGCATTTGGATGTCTTATTCATATGCAAGTGTAATACCTAATAATACTGTACAACAGGTCTCAACTCGCTCTCTGTACTGATCGAACTCTAATATTTGTATTCCAGCTTTAACAAGCATCAGAAGGTTAGTAGATAAATATTGTCTGATAATTGCGCATGCGTTGGTTTTTCCTTGTTTTGTGGGAGGTACGAAAGGTTTATTGGAAGAAAAGCCTTGTGACCTGTTTTAAGAGACTGGTTAGTTCAAGTTTATTTAAAAAGCTTTCATGATGGTTCCGAGCATAAATTAACATTCGTATTTTCAACGACCAGAAACACTCTGGTTATTTTAACTATATGATGGACACCATGTTAACAGTACAAATCCTTCCAAATTGGAAACCTTAAATCTTTTGATGGAGTAGAGCAATTGCTGACATATTATATTCCTAAACCCTAAGCTAATAGTATCTGAAATAGCGTGAGTTCTACGATTGATTTTCTGAGTTGTGGAATTAACAACCTGGTTTGTTTCCGGGAAGGGAAAATTCCACTTGCCTGCGCCAAAGATCGATTGAACAACCATATGAAAAAGCGCTATAAAAACTTCCTATAGTTAGATACTTGAATCGAAACTATAAAGTTATTTCTTCTAGCAATATAGAATTATGGAACCAGAAACGTTGCTAAGACTACAGAAGTACCACAGTAATGTTAGTCCCCATCCATTTTCATTTTTGTTTGTGTAGAAATTTTCAGGAGACACTAACATAAGAAATGACAATATTTCAGAGTTGTTCGAAATACCCATATAGGTTCTATTCTAATCGCTGACTAGAAGAACTTTTTCTAGTCCTGTTTTCAGCTGGTTCTAAGCAGTCAATCTTTGAGTAGGCGAGTGGAGTTTGCTTTCTTAGAAAAGCAAAGGTTTTGTCTGTAACTCAGAAAATCGACCGTGGAACCAATGTTTTTTTTTTCAGAACGTAAAAACAACTTAAGGTTTAGGAACACGAGATGGTGGCAATTGCTTGCTGTATATTCTCCTTCCTAGGTCTTCAAAACCCTTAGTAGCCATGAACTCAGTTTTCGATTTTCAGAAAATTTATTTCTGAAAATAAATTTCAGGTGGCTGAAATTTATTTATTTAGCGTATGGGGGAAAAAGACTCTTATGAGAACTATATATAGACTGACAGTTCAATTACGCAATCGAAGGC
The DNA here is from genome assembly GCF_054136105.1 of Typopeltis vanoorti. Taxonomy (NCBI): domain Eukaryota; kingdom Metazoa; phylum Arthropoda; class Arachnida; order Uropygi; family Thelyphonidae; genus Typopeltis; species Typopeltis vanoorti. The sequence goes on from NC_143562.1 coordinate 83,885,162, forward strand.
ACTGACTTGGAATAAATGCAGGTTCTTTGGTGTCCAGGGAAGGAGAGTGTGGAGCAGTCATCAGTGATATGATGCATAGTCTGCACAGCACCACACATGCAAAAGCTTGACTGTGAAATTCCCTATAGATGTAATAAGTAGGCACAGCCTCCTTGTCCTGTCCTAAATTTGTTTATTTGGCTCCAGAGGTGTCGAGGTGATCGAATCCTGGAGATTTGATAGTTGGATCTGTAATCGGTACTTGTTTCTAGTTCGTTCAGGAGTCTTCCCAACCAGTCATGGGAACCATCATCTGGTATTTCCACAGTCCATATAGGAATTTCAGAATTAACACCTGCATGTTAATTCTGAAATTCTTTATTTCTTTGATGATAGCTTTTTCTCTTCTAGCACAAGGAGGAACTGATGTGGGAAAGAAGGTGTAACAATGGGGAAGGAGTAGATCTTAAGGTGCCAAAGATGGTCTCATTGTTATGTTAAGCTGTGCAGCCCCAAGAGTAGTGTGATGACTTCGGTTCCAAACAGGAGAACAATACTCAGCAATAGGGAAGACCAGAACCAGGGCTACTGTTCTAAGAGTCGAGGCATTACAACCCGAAAAACAAGTTATGTCTGACAGCTTGTTTATAATGTTGTTGTCTTTAACTTAGTTTTTCAAATGTTTTCGGTCAGTTGGAAAAACTTTAAGCCAAATATATTGCTTCAAGCTTCCACCTATTCCTTTTCGGGAATAAAAGGTAGTAAAAGATTGATTTATTTTACTGACATTTTTGGTGTGATTATATCCTTGCTTAAGGGGTGCTTAATGGTCAAAGCTGTATAACTGAGGGGAGACGTCCACATAGCCTTTAAAGGAATGCGGAGAACAGACCAGGGCTTCTGACCTAATGTCCAATCCTCACCTTCTCGTGGTATACCCTGTTAGGTATCTACCTGGATACTGAATGAACGAGGATTGGCTTTCAATTTGGGATTTAGCCGACCAAATTGTATTCTTATTGGCTTAAACCACAATATACAATAATGGTAAAACATGACAGAATTTCGTGCCGGCTGGGGCGTCGTCCGGTTAAACAAGGCCCCCGTTGTTTTCGCCAGGGAACCAGGGCAAACAGCGAAAAGTCAGCTACTGGAACAAATCCTAAAACACACCCCAGCTCAACATTGCCGGAGTTCAAAATCGCCACTATCAACGTAAGAAGCCTGAATGGCAAAGAAATGGAGCTAGCTGAGGAATTGGATAAGTACCAGATCGACATAATAAGGGTGATAAGCTGTCACTTATCATCCCTATCATGCCACTAAAACAAAAAAGACAAAAACTGGTGTGATCTTTCTGAGCAATAAACACAAAATGTTATATTCAGACAATGACAATCAAGGAAAAGAAGGAGTAGCCATAGTATTCAACACTAAATCTGAAGCTAATCTTCTTGAATGGCAGGAAGTCTCAAGTAGAGTGATGTGGGCAAATATGAGAATGGGGAACTGGACAATGAGACTTATTTGTGCCTGTGGTCCCACAGAAGGTTCCTAAGGTAGAAACGGTGGAATGTTTGAGGCTTCAGAGAAAGCAACTGACACAATGATAAATGAAAGTTCGTCCTTGTTGGGGATCTAAATAGCAGAGTAGATTGTCATGATTGTCAGACATACAAAAATATTTTGGGAAAATTTGGAGAAAAGAGAAAAGCTAATAATAATGGCAAATACCTGTTGGATTTCTGCTCAGGATATGGACTGGTTATTACTAACACCATGTTCCAACATAAAAATGTACACAAATTCACATGGAGAGAAGAATGGCATACAGGAATACAAAGATGCAAGGAATAAGAAATGTCTGATTGACTATGTTATTGTTGATAGTGATGTTTTCTTCCTGGTGGAAGACGCTAGAATGTACAAAGGATTTGAAATTGGAAGTGATCACCATTTAGTCTTGTGCAGGATAAAATTGAATTTTATATTGAAAAGAAGAACATGTAAGAAAGCTTTAAAGCGAATGAAAGTTGAGCAGCTCTCAAATGTGAACTGTAGACTAAAATACACAAATATTATTCAAGAAAACAATGAAAGAGTTTGAGAACAGAAATCAAACCTTGGACAGTCCATGGCAAATCCTGAAGAAAACATTGATTGATTCAGCCAGAGATGCATGTGGTGATGTCTGCAAGGATAAAAAAATCAGAACTCCGTGGTGGACACACGAAGTTAAAGAGGAGTGAAGGGAAAATAAGAAAGCATATCAAACGTTCCTGGCAAATAAGTCAGCTTGTGCTCTTAGAGAATACAGAGACAAATGTAAGAAAGCTAAACACTGTAAAACTGGCTAAACAAAAGTTATGGGAGGACTTTGTCATGAACATAGAAAATAAATATCAAGAAGGTGGCAAAATATTCTGGAGGTTGTTGAAGAAGCTTAGAAATGGAGGAAAGAGTGCTGTAAATGGAGTTAGAGATGATAAAGGCGACACTAAAACTGGAGAAAAAGATATCCTTGAAGTAAGGAATGAGGAGTAATTACTTCCGAAAAATGTTAAATGAAACAAGCAGTGACAGCACAACACAGTGGTAAAAAAACACTAGCCAGGCATATAATCAGGAATACATATCCATACTTGAAGTAGAAAAAAACCATCAAAATCCTGAAATGTGGAAAGGCAGCAGGATAGATGATGTTCGACCAGAAATGCTCAAGTATGGCGATATAAAAGTCTTTCAGTGGCTACAATGCATAGTTCAGAAGGCCTGTACAGAGGGACGAATTCCCGATAATTGGAATAGAGCTCTCATGGTACAAATATATAAAAAGTTAAATAAAACTGAATGTGAGAATTACAGAGGTATTTCTCTACTGAGTGTTCCTGGTAAGATTTACGCAAGTATACTTGAGAAACGGTTGAGAAGGATTGTGGAAGAGAAGCTTGGTGAAGAACAAGCTGGATTGAGGCCCAATAGAGGCTGTCAGGATCAGATTTTACGACAAATAGTTGGGAAATCATGGGAATATAACAAAGATCTGTATTTAAGTTTTGTCGATCTGGAAACGGCATATGACAAGGTGCCAAGAGAGAAGCCATTCAATACGCTGCAGTTATATGGTGTCAGTGGGGCATTATATCAAGCAATACGTAGTCTTTATTTGAGTTGTAAATCAGCAGTTAGAATTAAAGGAAGTACAGGAAGATGGTTTAATGTTAAATCTAGTGTCAGACAAGGATGTATATTATTCCCTCTGTTATTGATTATCTATATGGATCACATTATGAAAGAAAGTGGTATTAAACCTGATATCAAAATTGGAGATGTTAATGCCAGCTCTTTGCTTTTTGCGGATGATGTTATACTTCTAAATAAATCAGAATAAATCTGAATGTCTTGATTAACTTCATACCATATCTATTACAATAGATTCCCTGACTAAATTGAGTAACTATTGTAATAGATATGGTATGAAGGTCATTAATAACAATACGAAGACAATGAAAATAGGCCGAAGCATTGAAAATATCAACTGCATTGTGAATGGAGAACCTATAGAACAAGTAAAACATTTCAGCTACTTACGCCTCATTTTTAGTGAAGATGGTAAATTAAATATGAAAATAGACAACAGAATCAACAGAGTTGGTAGTAGGAAGTAAACTGAATAAATTTATATGGAAGTAGAGAGAAATTAATCAAAACACTAAATTAACTGTATATAAGACCGTGTTCAAACCAATTTTAACTTATGGATCTTGGAAGTAAAACACTTGACGAAAAACTAGAGACCGCAGATATGAGAGTCCTGAGAAATATTAGGGGGCGTGAACGGATGGCATTAATGGCAATATCATATTAAAAACGAGGATATTAGGAAAGAACTTGACATTGTCAGCATCCAGGAATGCTTTAGCAGAGCTAATCTCAGGTGGTGTGGTCACTTAAACAGAATAGAAGATGAAAGATTATATATATATATATATAAATTTTAATTAAAATTTAATTTTTAAATCGATCTTAGGTTGTCTTGATTAATAAAGTATTGTCTAATTTTTATTAAATCATTTTACCTTACACACACACACAAATAGTCATTTGCATTTGGCTGAATGTTTTGGCAGCAATGTAGGTGAGAAAGTTGAAATTATCCTATTTTATTTTCCAGCGTTGTACCTTCCCTTTGGTTTTTGCTATTTGCCCACCTCAAATTATAAATTAATATTTGCATCCGAAAGAAAAATAAATAACAGGCAAATGGAGGAAAGAAAAAATAACAGAAGAAGGGAATTTGTGCTGTTATATTTCTCTGACTTCGTGTCTAAATGCCCTTCGTTTAGTTTCATTGATGTGTGTTTTGCATAATGTAGATCTGAAAGGCATTCATATCGTATTTATTTCTTTTCGTATTATCTTAACTTTGGTTTCTGTTTCGACACAAAAGAAAAATTGATTTTTACCCGTTACAAGAAAAAAAAATGAAGTTGAAAGGGATTTTATTGCTTTTTCTGACACTTATTAAAATTCTCATCGAGGGGTTTGAATTGATATGTTTTTCTTCCGATTGTTGTGACTTTTTTAATATCACATTTTGTTACGTTATACAGCAATGTCTTGACTCTAAGGACTCTATTTGTACAGTCCATTAGTGGGATTTATTGAGCAGAGTTTCTTCTGAAATAACAAGCTCCTAAAGATCAAGGATTCTAGATGTGCGTTAAATGAATGCCGCATGTAGAACCGGTGTGAAGCAGAGCAGCGCCTTGCTTACTTTGCTGATTTTATAGCTTTACAGAAAAAAGCAGCCGTGTGGTTAATAATATTTGTAAGTTCGTGATTAAAAGAAAAATCAATCAAAATCATTTTTTGATTTGTATATAAAGAAATAAATGTCATAATTATTTTGTCATAAATCGATAGACGAGCCTTTTAGGCTGTTATTTATACCACAATTGTCTTATTTTATTCTTATTTTCTATATATCGATGCTGTAGAAAACTGTTGATATCCGAATATTTATCAGTGTGTTCGTCGTATTTTGGACTTTAGATTTGTTATTCACCAGATAGCTAATGACAGTAGTTTGGAAGAATAACCCGTTTTGTATATACCACTTGTTTTTTACCACCGAAGTACAAAAAGCCACTTTATTGGACTAAATTATTCAATTTAATTTAACTAGACATCTTTTGAGGTCTTTCTGTGTGTTTGGATATTTCTTGCAACTTCCTTTATTTGTTATCATTAAATCTCTGTAGTTATGTGAATAAAATCATTTGATTTTAATAGTTTCTTCAGTACCATTCCTTCCAGTCTTGCAGAAAATAATTAAATACTCTTTAAACGTCTTCAGTTTTTTTTCTAGAAAATAAGAAAATTATTTATTTAATACTTTGCTTTGCTTTTGTAATTCCTGAGAGGAATAGCTGCCAAATAATCGTCTAATTCATTATCCTCATGTTATTACTTTTATAATTTAATATTCAATTAGTTTAGCAGTTTCTTCTGAAACATTTAATCTAAACATTATTTAATTTTGAGAGAATCCGAAAACGAGCCACAAAAGACTCGTTAGATAAATAAATAAATTCCATGTGATGATACAGTGTTCCCCTTTTTACGGGAGTTCAGGGTACCATCTAGTCCCCCCAAATTTTATCCAGGCTCCGGAACCGGCATAGGCTGACGAATCAGACCTATGGCTGGGTCAGTATTCCTGACTGTAATCCGTGTGTCCTCAGACCGGTTTGCCTGCTTGCGGAATGAAAAACACCAGATAAACTGCGGAAAAAACCCTGCTGTCCACGCCCAAGACCGGCTAACTTGGCTATGGCTGAGGAAAATCCTTGAGCTCCTCACGTCGTTGACGGGAATCGAACCTAGGACACTCCTTTCCCCAGGCATATGGTTGCGAAGCGCAAAGCCACTAGACTAACCGCGCAGACTCGTTAGATGTGCACATCTCACTACATGTCAACTGAGTGATGTAGCTTCACCGTGAAGCGCTTGTACATAGAGGGAAGTGCGATTACAGGGGAATTTCGGAGTTATATTCAATATGCTGCACAATTGCATGCATTGTTTTTCTTTTCTTTTCTTTTTTTTTTTTTATGAATAAAGTTACATTTTATATACTCCTCCACCCCTAAATTCAATTTTGGGTGAATTTTGAATGAACACCAGTTCCACATTTTCTGTGATCTATCTTTGTTTAGTTCTAACATGTACGCCAGCAATACAGTGCACTTGGTTTGTAGTATTGTCTTGTAAAAGTCAAATACTTTCTGAGACGGAAGAAATTTATCTATCTGTCGCGAATTCAGGTATTTAGTTGTATAGTGTTAATTGCCTGTATTGCAATAGTTATGATTATATTCGAATCAGATTTTAAATAAATGCAGTTCAGATTCTGTGTATATTTTCCCGTTTACTTTACTGTAACTTCTGTTTGCAGATCACACACACCTTGTTTTTTGGCATTACGCTACTTGAATTCGCATTGATCAGAATGCGTTTTACTGAAAAAATTATATTAGTTGTTCATTAATTAAAACACCATCACCCAACACTATGTATACCAGAATCAACCTCTCCTTCATACCATTAATTAGGTTTCAGAAGTCAAGTTACTTGACTGTTACAAGCTATTAGCTCGACACGTGGCGAAGATATATAATGTATAGCAAGTCATTAGCAGTACAGACGATAGTTATTAGTTTTCATGTCCAGGTTGACTTTGATAGCTTTCTAAATATTCGGATCCTGATATATAATCCCTAAATCAAAACTTTCAACCTTGAGCAACCCAGTGTATCCTGTGCCCAGTTCCTCCGACCACACAGATATTCCTTGCATTTAGACTACTTCTTTGGAACTGTTATGTATTCCATTATTTTGATTTATATAATGCATATTCTCAAGAGTTTATCTGTTAAGTAATGAAAACTTATAATTTCCGTGAGGAAGAAACTCCTTCCACAAAACGATGTTCTTCTCACTGTGCTACGAAGATCTTTTTACGGTGGGTAACAGAATTAGTAATATTCTTTAATGTTACGGTTTCTATCATTCTGCATCTGCTTCTCTACAGAATCATTATCCTTAGTGAGAATATAATAAGTCACATTTCTCTTTGAATAATTTTAATCCCATTTACTTTTTATGTTGAAAAATGGGCTTTAAAATATAGTATCTGTGTCCTTTCTTTTTGATTACGTTACAAACTTTGAAAAATGTTCTATGAAGATAAATGAAGATTTTACTTTTTTAAGACATACTGCCCTCGTAAATGCATACGATATTTCTTTTCATAAACGAATCTCTCTCTCTCTCTCTCTCTCTGTCTCTCTCTCTCTCTCTCTCTCTTTCTGTTTATTTAGTTAAAAACAATGGAAACTTTTACTATCTTATGTAGAATATTAAGATGCCAGATGATAACATACGAGGCCTCATCCTCATTTTTTTTATCATGAGGCCACGACCAATCCATAATTACGTAACTGATTTAATAATGTCAATACTAAAAAGGCTGGTAGTCTTTGAGTTTTCATATAAAATTTTCCTCTCAAATTTATTCACGAATGATATGCAAAGGAGATGCAGCGTCTTAGTTTTTTCCCATATTCTTTAGTAATGAATTCTCTGCTCCTATACGCTAGTTAATGATAAATATCTTAGCGTCTGTTTATTATTTTAACATCATGTTACTTACATTCATATTAAATCAGGATAGGATGCGTTTATTATTGAAAATTTCTGTTTGTTGTTCGTTAATTAAAAACCATCACCCAAGAACTCTAGTCTTATTTACTACGTCCATGAGATAATTGGTGTTCATTATCGTATATACTGAAGTGGAAGGCATGCAAAGTCAAGAAGTAATTTATCTGTTTTCAGTCGTGATAGATACTCATTAGAGCTTTATTTTTAGAGGGACCTGTGGCATAGTATAATTATTAAAAACAACGTAAGTCCCCAGTAATAACTTTAATTAATAAATAAGGTAGATATTTCGTACTAAAACTAATAGTACATCTTCAGTGTTACAAACAGATAGGAGTAGAATACAAGTAACGAACATTCGGTGGATCACCTATTAAAATACAATGCTGTCGAAGATCTGGGAGACTTTTATTTTATGCAATCGTTAAAAAACTAATTGTCTTAAATATTAATTATTTATTAATTTGTTTCATTTCCTAGCTCGCAACAACACTGTATTTTAATAGGTGATCCACCGAATGTTCGTTACTTGTATTCTATTCCTATCTGTTTGTAACACTGAAGATGTACTATTAGTTTTAGTACGAAATATCTACCTTATTTATTAATTAAAGTTATTACTGTGGACTTACGAGTTGTTATTTAATAATAATACTCATTAGAGCTCTTATGTGCATAGTTAATTAGTTGACACACAGTCAACCAAAAATCATCTTCGTATTTTACGTTCTAAAATTTGTCGTAGAGAATATGTTAGTATTTGCTTTTCCATGAATTGAGTACAACATTTTCGTATGGTAAGCTTAATGGCAAAAAATATTAATATACTGACTTTAGATTTCGTTTGGATGTTTAATACTTCGACCTCATCCTCAAAAATATAATTTTTAAGAGCATTTGTAATTTACAATAGAATTTACAATTCAAGCTTCAAATGTTTGACGTGGGAACTATACACCGCACATTCCACGATGAAGCAATAATTCAGTTCATCGAAAAATTTCTCTGGGTTATTATATTAGTGGCGTGGTGACTTCGTTCCCGTAAGGTTTTCTAGTGTTTATTCATAGCATTGATGGTGGTACTAAATACTGTCATTCTCATAAGAAGTCACAGAATGAGATGCCTCCATTACAATGTAATGAGTTCCTCCCTTCATTTCGGCCGCCTGCCTGTTAAGAAGTTCATTCAGGTAGTCCGAAACTGTCAAATTTCAGTGGGATGTGGTAATCAGTGTTGGAAATGCTTCTTTCAACATCAGGAACATATTTAGGTTTAGACTAAAATGCTGGATGTTTTCCTGCAAAAAGAAAAGGCTTTTAGATTTTCGGAGAGGTCACAAAACACATTGACCTTAGGATTTTCATACATTTAAAAAATGCTGTTGGGGTGTTCATCTTGTGTTTTCACAAATTTTGTGTTGACTGTTTCTTACTGATGAAATGTTGCTTTTTTCGAAGAACACTAGTACAATTAAGCAAGGGGTCCTTTTCACTTGCTATGTTTAGCATATTATTAAATATGTCATGCGAAATCGTTCGTCTCTGTTTCTACCAGCTTTGGCTAACAGAAACTAATTTACATGGCTTTATACGCGCACAGGCCTGTCTGCGTAGGACTCGTCCAACATACGATTGTGACACTCCAAAATCTTTGCTTGCATGCACTTTTTGATTTGTGTTGGCTGCAGTTTGTACGACACCGTTACTCGATACGTTCCGTTACTAGTTTATCTGCTCGTTTACTGCTGTCCATTTTCGAAAAATTCAGCAGCTCCATTGTTGTGAATTTCGTTTCGTAAGCCACAAAACACATTGTTCTAATACCTGTCACTTGAACTTAACAAAGCACACAACGTCCAAAAACAGTTGCTTGCTGATTCAGTCTGTTGACGCTATTTCATAGTAATGGAATATTTGTAGTCAAACTTAGATGTGTCATATTGAATACTTTTCGTTTTAAGTTTCTGCTTCATGTAATTTTTCAAATATTACACACACTTGGAAAATACATTATCATTAATCCTCTGTTTTTAAATACAAATTTATAAAAATATTAAAGAATGTTGATCCGGCAATTAAGTATAAAGTTAATTGTTAAAGATTGTTAAAGTTAAAGATTTTTCCCCCTCTTTGACAGGATTCAAACCCAGGTCTTTCTGGGCCAAGATCATTGTCTAAACCGAAGCTGCTTCTAATAAGACGGTTAATCCTATATGCAGTTTGTACTACGACTGTAAATTGCGCGTGTTTGGCCGTTTTCTTGTTTTCTTGGTTGAAAACACGAGTTTCCGAGAGGGAACCCCATCTCTGTTTGAGATCGACTAACTCACCTTCAACTGAAAACCCTAATAAAGGTTCTTCGCTTCCGAGATAGGATTTGAACTCAGGTTTTTCCAAATAAAGGGCTTCATCTGTACCGACTAACTTACAAAGACAAAACGGCGTATTAGGAAAACATATTGTTTTAAATAAAGGCACTCTTGTGTTAGATTGAGCTTATCAATGCTCCTTCGTTCGAATTTCTAGAAACTCTCTAGTAATATCCAGACAATATAGTTTCGTCACTTTACTTTGTCCAAGATAATCTCGTTAAATTAACCACATTGGGGAGCAGTTCTTCCTTCCGTGCGCATTAGTATTTCGACAAAGCATTAGAATCAGATATCATTCTGTGCTTAACATATATTGTGCCGAGGAACTGAACGAATAGTTTTATTATCAAAAGAATAAATATCTCATTAAGTATTCACAGAACTCATTACAAAAAACAGATTCGGATGTTTTTTCCCGCTACGGAAGAATAAGAAGAAATAAGCGTGAGAAGAGAGTATCAGACGTTCTAATTAGTACTTTGAGTTATCATCGATATCTCATGGACTTAGTTGTCTCAGTGATACTTTTGCATGGACCGCATAGACCATTTTTTCAGTTACCAATAGTATTCTAATTCCAAATTATAGTTACCGTAGGGAATTACCGGTACATTTCTTGAAGACATTTTTGCAATGTACCATTAACAATGCTTTTATTAACGTAACGAAGACTTATTTTTAAAGACTATGTTAAAGTTCAGTTACGTATTAGTTCCATAGGTTTACATAGTCTCCACTTTATTTATATTTATATCTTTAAATAAGAAGCATACGTATATCTTGCCTTGAGTTAATTGCTTTTGCTCAGTATTGATCAAACTGTGCTAAGGATTACTTTGTTGGCATCATTATCTTTCAAAAGCTAGAATTCGTTCTAAAGAAAAATTACTTCGGTATCATTTGCTGAAATGTCACCATAGTTCTCCGAAATACAACTTAGAATTTCAGTTGGCTTGGTTCCAACTTTTCTCTGTTTTCTTCATGCATAAATGACTGAGAGGGAGTAAGCTGATTCTAATTGTATACAGTTGCGTATTATTTTTTATTTTCAGTATTATTTTAAGTATTAAAAATGTGAAGTATAAAAAAGTAAAAATACGATATCATGCACAGTAGATTTACTCGAGTTTTATTTTAAATTACAATTAGTTTTTATTTTAATTTCCTTGCAGCTTGATTATCTGAAAGTTGGAAACGTAGAGTTCAAAAGGCAGTTCATAAACTTGAATACACTTGGCTCACGTCCTTAGTTGCCTTGTTGTAATGTAAACAACAAAACAGCATGGAGCTCAAATTGAAAATTTGCTCTCTCTTGCTCTTTGTCTGTCTAATGACTTGTAATCACGTCTTTTTTAAATAGTTTATAAGTAAACTGTGTCTTAATCCTTTCCTGATACTTCATTATTTTCGAATGAAATTAATGAGTCTTGTTTTCAGCTAAATCTCATGCATTCGGAATTGCAGTACAATTCGTTTATCTTAAAGCAATCTCAAATGAGCTTTCGTTTAATTTAATTATGTTTCCAATCAATAAAACTTTTGGCTGCATAACGAAGCAAGATTTGTCAACTGATCAAGAGAAATGTAGTGTAGAGTCAGCAGTAGAACTGTGGAGAGAATTACTAGTCTGCAATAACTCATATAACAGGTTTCTTTCCGTAGCCTCGAAAACTTGGAAAATAAAGGCTCACCAGCCCTAGCACATAGAAAAAGAAATCAGCCAGCCAGTTACTAAGACAGAAGAGAGAGAGAGAGAGAGAGAGAGATCATGCGATAGAGGTTTTATATCTTTCGATGCATTCTGATCAGACCTTTAAATGTGTTTTTGCAGCGTACTGCTTACTTCTGTATTGTTTGTTTTATACATTTTATACACACGACTAGAGAACTGGTATTATCGTCTGTGTTAATCGTAGCCTGTTGCATACCATCCAATACATGCTACTAATTTAAATATCGTTTTCGTTCCTAGTTGGATCATTAATATTTTTGATCCATTTATTGATTTGTTCGCTTTAAAATACCAACGATATAGGTATTTTGATCGAAACATTTATTGAACCATAAAAAGGAAATACGGATGTGATTTGTAATTTCCTTCAAAGCCTGCATCGTTTTTAGAATGTCATCAGTACGATCAATTGTCTGTTCTGTCAAATCACCTTCAATTTTTTTTTTTGGATGAGTCAGAAGTCACTATCCGCTAAGTTTGAAGAATACGAGGGGGAATGAAAGATGGGTGATACTGGTTTTATGTCAAAAGTTTCATGTTTATGCGCTCTAAGCCTCCATCTTTCAATTCAGCTTTGAATTTATCGATATTTAATTTTCACCAAAGAAGATCGCCTTTTTATATCAGAATCGTATTAGTACATATGTCTCTTATTTTATTCCCAATTATATTTCCCCAAAACTGTTTATTTTGGTCTTGCATCGAAAAATTACAAAACAGAAACCGATATATGGTTTGACTGCTGGCTTAAAATCCATCATGTTTCGATTTCCTTTAAAAGTTAGGGAGGTTTATAATTTATAAATTTAAATCTATTAATTGGCATAATCGCACATCTATTTGAACGAACAGAATTAGTATCTTGCAGTTTCAAAATTTCATCGATATATCGGATTCTTGGACTTCACGTGGATTGTCATTGCTAATGACATCACTGACGTCATTCTAGTCTTCTCTAACTTTTTATACCAGTTTTTCGTTTTCTTGCGACATTTGACATACATGCGAAATGGCGAAAATGCTTCACTTTTTTCCGCCTTCTCAGAAAATTTAAGATTAACTTTTTATTCTAGAAAACACTATCACCGAAAATACTTTGTTTATTCTACTATTACGGAAATACTCACCTTTTTGTTACTGTGTCTGCTGGCAGGAGGTCTGTCCAATTAGTATATGACTACACTGAATAGCACTTTATTAGGAACACCTTATTTTCCTAAATGGGTAGGTGTACCTAATAAAATGGCCACTCAGTGTATATCTGATACAAGTAGAAACGTGTCAGACAGTATCGTGTTTCATCGCGCTACTATGTTTCTCTTCACGACATTGTCCACTCCTCGCAAACTCGATCTGATGTTTTTTATAGTCTTTATGCTTACCATTGCTTATAGCGCGACTCAGATAAAAAAAAAGGGATTTCTTGCTGAGAATGCTAAGATTAAATAAATTTTCATTTCCTGAAGTTTTTTAAAAAATATTTTTACATATCTAATCAACCGGAAAGTAACCAGTCTGGTGAGATTCTCATTCCTGGTGAATAATGTTGCAACGTGTACTACTCTTTTAGAATACTGCTGCTACATTTCTCCACACAACTGTCGCAATCTCATATGCTATTCGTAAAGCATTTCACTTTACCTATCTCTGGCTGGTTTTATTTTATTATTCATGTTGTAATTTATCTTTCTGGAGAGCTAGAATATTTCTTGACTCCTGTGGAAATTTTTTATGGACTAGTTATGTGTTAGTCGTTTGAGTCACGGCTATTTGACAGACTCACTCGAACTGTTACAAACTTAGGGTAAACTGAACACCTTCTCAGTTAGAAGTGACCACGTCTCTTTGAAGTATCTTATATCTTGGTTCCTTTTAGTTAGGAAAGTATTGCCATTCTTAATTACCTGGATTTAAGGGCTAATACTCTTTAGTATTTAATGCGACAGCACATATTTCATGTCATCTAACGACTGCCAATTCTGTTTACAGATATCAAAGTCCTGGATTGAATGCCATTTTCAAAGGAGGGAATGTATTCGTTTCATACCTTCTGCCAAAGAACCCAACAGGTAAGTTACTCTTATCTAAAATGTTTCTGGTGATTCTAGTTGCAGAAAACCTGAAGTGGTAGCATAATCATCTGTAATTTGAGTAGAAAGATGTAGTTGACAGCAGACTAATGAAGTTGTCATGGGAGATGTCAAACGTAAAGGATTCCTACTTGATCGATATCTCCTGTGATACATCAGAAGCTTTCTTACATAGCATTGTTCTCTTTTTAGGATAAATAAATATTCGAAAGGTGTCTTTAAAACGAATAGTAGTCGAAAATATAAAAAAACAACAACTAATTTATTATATTACTTCCACTTAGCAGGATGTACAGCTAATAACAAATCGATAAACGCAGTCGCCATTTTCTTTCTCATGAGATGTGTAACTTTAATTAACTTACCATTTGACACGCAAACAACACAGGATTAATTTCTCTCCGTATTCTTCACATATTATTAAAGATGTAACAAATTGCGTGCGCTCTCTCTCTCGTTCTCTTGCTAGCTTTCTTAGAAGAGCCTCAAATAAAATTATACGATTAATAAGTTTAGCGCAGGCGAAAGTGACAACCGACAGTAGCGATGAGTAACGCAAATATGTACGGCCAGTTGAATAACAATTACTATGTCTGGAAATTGTTCTTCGTCAATTTTATACCCATTTCTGTGAAAATTTAATTGATTTTCTTATTAAACTTGCTCAGAAACAACGTTAACAACAGAGTAATATTTCTTAAAGAAAACTAATCCTCTCTAAATTGTAAAGTAGCTGACTAGTTTGAATAGGGCTTTTACGTTTAGTGTCCTAGGGATTGTTGTAGTTATTAATTAGCACATTTAATAGCTATCCTTAATTTTTAAAAATCATGCAGTGAATGTACTTTGACGCTGTTTGAAGGGCAATATTTAACCAATACTCCTCTGCCAGTTATTGCCTTTCCTGCTGGTGTACTCCTCATATTATGATCGACAGCTTATTATTAAGTGATAGCCAAACGTTTAAAACTATGTCAGCAACTCTTCACTCGAAAAGCACTTGTAGCAAATTTGAAGCAGCAAAGGAACTCAAAGTGAAGACATTTTCATCTATTTTACTGGCAACGGTAAGTTTTAATATATCAAACTCTATTAAAATATAGTTTGTTTTGAGAGTTTTTCGTAGATTAACTAATAATTTTCACATAAGTGCTGGCTTAGTTACTTTGGTAGCTATGATAGTGTGCATGAATAACTCTATAAATCATTGACAGTTTTGCACAGAGGTAAAAGGAATTTATAATTATATTTTAAAATTAGTTAAAAATGAAAGCACATCTGTTTGGTGACTGGATACACCTCTGAGGGTGGTCATTGTTATGATAAACATCGACAGGGTGCATCGAATTTTAAGTCATCCTTTTGTTTGATGGATGATTGCTTTATTCAAATAAACAAAGAATTTTAAACATAAAGAATCACTTATAATGATACATGTAGTTGAGTGGTATTTTGCCTAAGAATAAAAAAGTAAAATAATTTAAGGGAGTATCTTTTTTCCAAATAGAATACGCATGATCCATTATCTTACTGAAGAAGTTTCAGCTCTTTATTCTTGATTTCATTGGAGTTTTTAACTTACACATGACTAAAATTTGAATACATGAAACCCCTAAACATTTTGAAAGTGAGATTTTAAAAATTAAATTGTCCAAGATCAAGAGATTAAACTGTTTAAAATGATAAAAGAGTGGAGATCTTCATTTAATCTGTATGTTTTCCATCAACCATTGGTTGATGGTTGGTAGCACTACTATTAGGAAATTGTTATAGTACAAAGTGGTTTTCCGTTTCCTTCCTTGTCCAGTGGTATTTTGTGTCTTGCCTTAATAAAGATTTTTCGCGTCATAGAGGGGATTCGAATCCAGGTCTTTTCAACCAAAGGGTTCTGTCGAAACCAACTGAGCTACGGACTTCATTTACGAAGTCTCTACCAATCAATATTTCCAGTATGTCCTGATGTGGATGCAATGAGCTGTTTTACTTACACGTTATCTAAACACTTAGCGGTACGTTTAAAGAATCACATTAGACAATTGGATATACTAGTTTCTGTAAAACAGTATGACAGAACAGGTTAGTAAAACAGGTGATTGAAGAACAACGTCAGTGATAAATTATGTTATCCTGAATGAAGTGCATTATAAGTTTCGTTTCCATAGAAGACAGACGATTTCAGTGGTATGAAATATATATCTAAGAAATAATAGCCTAATTTAAAAAATCTGTATATAAAATTCTTTAATGCGCTTTTGGGGAAATTATGTGATTTATTGAAAGCACCAACAAAGATATTCACTCATTCATTTTAAATTTTATGCTACCCTAATGTCGAAAGAAATAGAAAAACAAACACCAAAAATTTCCGATATTTGTTTAAAAATGCAAAACGTACGATGGATAAACGATCGCTTACCTAATAGTGAAGCGCTTACCTAATAGTGAATTTGGAACCGATGATCGTTGGATGGATAAGTCGGCAGCTTTGTTACTTCCGAAGGCAAAGCTGTTCATAAAACATTCAGCTTGCAACCTTATTTCTTTTTGAAACTTCTGTCCACTATGAAACCAACCTTGAGCACAATAGCTGTAATTTGTTATCGACGAAGCTTAAGTAACTCCAGCCTTCCGTATGCTGAATTGATCGCTTACTATGCCACATTATGCACATGACGAAAGCAAGGCAAAAAAATGTGGCGTGTTTAAAATACGGGGTGGACTTAAGAAAAGTCCTTTTATTTGTTCCCGATGCCAAAGAAGGTTAAAAATCTTTTTGTTATAACAGTCCATAATTCCCAGTGCAGAACTTACTGGATGTGTATTCAGTCACTGATTATTATACGTTATCTTGAGCAGAACCGTGGGTGCCGAAGATATTAAATTTAAATTATTACTTACAATTGTCCACTGTCGGTTTGAAAATAGTGAAGGATTTCATACAAAATCTTTTTTTTCTGATTATCTGTTTTTATAAAAATTCATAAAATCACAAAACATAGCTGTTGCTACTAATCGTTGTGTAATGAAATTTTGTGTTGGACCGTGATGATGTTTCTCTATATCTTTATGCGTCTATATGCTAGGATATGATGATAAGATATTTATATATGTTGCAAAAGTTATACAACTCTTCATTTCTCTCGACAACTTTTTATCAATGAATCAGTGAAATAACGGTCGTTTATAGGAGAATATTTTTAATAAAGAGCTCTGATAGCAGCCCAAGCGAAAATATAGTTGTGCAAGATATTCCAAATGTCTTGCATGATATTTAGAAATCTCTCATGTGATCATGTAGTATATTAGATTTCTTCTACGATAGCAGGCATCAAAAATTATAACAGTGTGGGACAAACAGCAAAGTATACTTGACGCTTAACTTGTTAAACTGAACTCTCATCTTTAGATTGTTTTTCGAATAACTATTTTTGTGAATCTTCAGAGCTTTTCTTTCTGATTTTTTTTTCTAGTTAAAACTTCATGAACATGCTGTCAGCCATTGGACAACCAAACATATAGATGTGACCTCTTTATTCATATTAATGGAAATAAGATGTGGCTTGAAGGTAACCGATGTATAGTAAGATGTTATCATAGTCTGCCGTGTTAGTTTGTTTTGCAGCACAGTTTAGTGCATCTGAGATATCATCTATGACAGCGAACTGTGAACCTTAATAAAAATTTATGCAGACTACATAAAGGAATATATAGATGAACTGGAGAATATTGTAAAGGGTGAGCTTTCCTCCCATTTGCAGCAGTCTGTTTTCAGCTGTAAAACCTTTTGCCAGAAAATTCCGTAATGAATTTCATTTTCCATTTCCATGAGTAGGAAGCTGCATAATATAGTCAAAACAACACCTGAACTCTGTACCGTGCAACTCGGGTTCCAGTTGCACAGTACAGAGTTCGCCAGGATTGGAGAATAGCAAGTTGGAATATGTGTTTTTGAAGTGACCAACATCCACTTCCGTTCAGATAAGCGTGCTTATGTCTAGTAGTAGTAGTGGTCGTGGTGATATTATGGTACAGAAGTGCTTCTCCTGCTTTAGACTAAGATCTTTTGTTGTATTTCGCAAAAAAAGAACACTAAAAGTTATATTGATATTCTAGACCAGGCTTACGCTGTGACAGTTCTATGAAAAACTTCCCATATGAATACAAGCTTATTAATAATGTTAATAAGGACTATGGAAACATGATTTGAATAGATTATAGTGGGCAAAGGTTAGATTGTAAGCGAACTATATAGAACACCTGACAAAGTTACGACTCAGGTGGAAATGACACGCGTTTAACTTTAGCACAGCGAGTAGCTACAATTTGGAGAAGGAAATGGGTTAAATTGTGCATGGATTGTTTATCAATATATAGTGGAATGTAGATGTAAGTGACATGTTATCGCTACCAAAAATGGCCAGTGGGTTATTGAGGTTTGTGCAACACTGAACGGTCTGCATAATTTTTGTAACTTAATGTATTTGCCAGCTGTTTCGAACGGAATAAAGAAATATACCTAAAGGGATGTTTAAGCTAAATGGATCTGGCAGACTCGAGGGACCTAATCCTTCAAAGCTCTGTCACCAGCAGCTCATACAAAACTTCAGTATTTATTTTATGTTTTAGTTGCATGAAGTGGAAAAACAATTATATTGTGCACTAATATTTTATGTGATGCGTACAAAGCATCAATGTGGCTGAATTGCTTGAACGGGACATTCTGTATGAATTTCGATGAGAAAACAGTTCTAATATTTGCATATTTAAATGCATTAAATCAATGTTTCTCAACCTTCTTTCATGTGTGCCCCATTTTTTAATTTTAGTTTTTGTGGTGCTCCCCCCCACCTTTCCCCCTCTTGCAATTCTTGTGTTAAGACACTGACAAAACACATAAAAGTTAGAACAAAACGTAAGCGGGCATCTGACGACTGTGGAACGTCGACGTCAATAAATTTAAGTTCACAGAATATCATTGCGAAAGTAAAATCAAGAAAGTATGCAGCAGAATATTTTGATTTCGGTTTTACAAAGACTGAAGTAAATGATGAAGAAAGACCATTTTGTTATTTGTTCAAAACTTTTGGCGGCTGATAGCATGAAACCGAATAAACTTCAACGACATTTGGAAAAACACTTCAAAAGGAGTATGTTAACCTCGAAAGGTCTTTGCTGCCAAACTGAAATGTTTTGAAAAGCAAAATCTAGCATTAAAAAGCTTTGTCTGTAAATGAAAAAGCTGTCAATTTAAATGAAATGTAAATGTAAATGAAAAATTGTCAATTTCCAGTGTATCACCATCATATGAAAAGTTTTGCTCCGCAGCACAGGCCCAAGAAAGCCATTAATTTTTAGATTCATTGTTATTGTTTAGTTTTAATTAGTTGCTCGGTATATTTTGCAATATTGATATGTTCCTGTAAGCATAACTAGTTTATTATTCAATACAGTGGATTTTATACATTTTATTATTTTCAGAGTGTATTTTATGTTTTTATATTGTTTTTGTGTCAATAAATAGTTTCATTAAATGCTTTTGTTTCAATACAGTAGGTCTTCCTTGGATTTCCACTTTCTTGGCTCCCCCCCCCCCCCCAAAGAGGGCGCGCCACATAGATTGAGAATCACTGCATTATATGCTATGCATCAAGTTAATAGTTTTCTTGAAAATCCTTTCGTTTTTTTTGTTAGCGAAAATGATATTTAAATTATTACGTGGATCCAAATAATCCTGTCCATTACAGCTGCAGTTGTTTATACTTGAAGTGCACTTTATGCGGCACAGTGAAGTCAATGGTTAATTGAGTAAGGCCAGAGATAGACAAAAGAAATTACATATTAATTCAATTAAGATATGGAATTAAAATTTCCTGACTGACCGCTAGATGACACTATTGTAATTAGTACCAAGTTACTCTGCTAAGTATACTACTATAACAAATCATTCTCCGTTTATTTCAAAGTTGTTTTTGAATAATAACGCCTTGCAAAGTCTGATTGAATGTTGTGCACTTTGCGATTTCCATTCCTTAAAACTGCATATATACTCCACCCACCAGAGGCTGTAAAAATACTTTAGTACTTCTCAAAGATTTATTATTTTTTTATTGTTAATCATCAGCATGATTCTTTTTTTTTTCATACAAATACCAACCAGTTGGCAAGATTCTCTTCCTGGTCTGTCACGATCCTTGAAAATTGTTCGTTGGTTGTGATTGAAATTGTGCTTTTCTCTACGAGTTGATGCAGTTATTCAGGTCCATTTTAAGGCTGACTACAAGGCCATTCTGGTCATCTTATACTCTGCTCGAAATAGTTCTTCCGGAGGCATGTCCTATCTAGCTAATAGAATTTTTTTTTCTCCTTAAAATCGCAGTAAAGTTATTTTCCCGGAAGCATTGATTGTTTTTTTTTCTTGAAAATCTTCTTGTTGTTGGACAGTTTTTCATGAGTCACAAGTATTAGAGCCTATCTTTAAAGAGGCTTGTGAGACAGCACATTGTTTTTAGATGTACCATTTCTATTTTTTTAAGTGAAATATTCTACGATTTCCTAAAAAAGTTTTTATCTCTTTTGTTTTAAAAAGGATTGCTTAAATAAACTTGCCACAAAAAACTTTGTGAACTGCTTTTTCACGTCTTTTCAGACTGCAGTTTTTTTGTCACTGAAATGCAGGAGATGCACATCTCCA
The DNA here is from genome assembly GCF_054136105.1 of Typopeltis vanoorti. Taxonomy (NCBI): domain Eukaryota; kingdom Metazoa; phylum Arthropoda; class Arachnida; order Uropygi; family Thelyphonidae; genus Typopeltis; species Typopeltis vanoorti. The sequence goes on from NC_143562.1 coordinate 83,905,756, forward strand.
GCATTTAAAAAAAAAGTCAGTAAAATAGGCTTAGGTAATATTACGGTTAAGATGAATGTTTTCCATTCTCTTTGGAAAATATTAATTCAGCATTCAAAGAAGTAACTGCAGAAATGCGCTTGTTTTCAAAAGAACTGTACATCAGAAAATCTGAAATCACTGAACCTAGGTAAACGTACGTAATAAAAGACCTGAAGGATAAACAAGACTTGATGGATTTATCTTAGTCTTATTTATAAGTGAGAAACTTGAAATTGCATACAGCTGTGTGCAGACATTCAATAAACAGATTTTTTTTTCTGTACGTAAAATTCTGGAAGGGTAAAAATGAAATATGTTTTAATTAGTGGAATGGATTTTTTAAAATTGATATGCTGTTTATATTAATGTTTATAGCACTGCTTTGATTACATTCGGAAGTAATCTTGGATAAAAATTATTTCATAAGAAAATCAAATTTTCATAATACTGTTTGTGGACTCAGTGAAGTAGCCAGCTTTTACACCCAGCTCAGCCATGCTGAGTTCATTGATCATTGATGTAATCACTACATAAAAGCATCGTTTCTTTTAATTTCATGTTTAGAGATGCCACAGATTCTTGGATTTGCTTATTTTTAATAGAAATTATTCCAGTCATTTTAAATGAAAATAGGAGAATTTGCATTTTCTAGTGACTAAGCAGAGAGTCGGTGAATTATGTAGTCATCTTCCTGCTCTTGCAACCATTCCTGACTGGGTGGTGTCTTGTCACTAGAAAATTTGCATTTTCTAGTGACAAGACATATATCGGAAAGTCCAATACTTTCCGATATATTTCTTTTCAGATCACCGCAATATTCCACATTTGAACGGTAGTTGGATGCTTTATGGTTGTTGGATCCTTGTGGTACACTTTGTATTTAACTCATCACCAGATCGATAGTTTTTGTAATACTTGGACTGGCAAGATCTTCGCCGACTATCGTATCATGCTCAGAGTCAATTAGGACACGCTGTTGTTCCTTTATCATGTTGAAAGACACGCGCATATTTCAGTCCTCAGGCTACATAAAGCCTACCTGCTTTATGTAGCCTGGAACGGACACGTGGTATGATACAGGCTTTGACGAAGCGCTAAGATACATGGATGATTTGGGCGAACCTAATATGGCCGCAATGTAATTAGTTTAATGAACAGATGCAGCATGCTATCACTTCCGGAGTAAAGTAAAATAACCGAAACAGTTAATGTCAGAAGTTGTTCACTTTTGTCTCTTTGATGTGTTCTCACGCTGGTATGACCGAAATGAAAAACAGCAATTTCTCTTCGAAAAACCCTGTCACTTCTGTTTGAGATATGCTGACTTAACTCGAATGATGAAAATATGATAGTCAGAGATAGTTTCCGTGATTCAACTGGATTTATGCAGTCCGGTTACAGTGGAACCAGTCGATTGTCACAAATGCTCCGTACATCAAGAAGTAAATCAGCGTACCGTTATTTCCTGTTAACTTAATTGGTGTACATATTTCTTCTTTGTCTCTTTGCTATGAAATGTGAATAAAAGTTAAGGGAAGAGAGAAAGTTTCTTTTCATGCTATTAAATAGATTCTCCCAGCCTAGTTTCCCCTTTAGAATATCTGTTTTGTTTGGAATGATTTCTCTTATTTATACACACACGCACACGAAAGCTTCTTGGTCATATAATTCATTAACGTTGCGAATGAGAAATTGGAGATGGAAGAACTTTGGAAATCTGTGATGCAGTTTTACGATAACAGAAAAATATCATTAATGGTTATTCCAAAAAAATAGTAGCAGAGAGGATGTGCATGACGACGAAAAGATTTGGTTTGTTAAATTTAGAATGTGACTCTGAATTTTGGGTTGATTGTTAATTGTAAATTGTAATTGTTAACTGTTAAGTGTAATTTATTTAAAAATGCAAAAGAAATATGAAAATTTTAGATACTCATTCGGATGAAAAGATGCGGTATCACGGAACAAATTACCTGCTGCACCATGGAATTTCACATCAGTTTGAGAGGAAGTAGAATAAATACATGAGAGACAGACAAAGAAAGTTAATTAATTAATTTAACTGCTCTGTTCCGAATGGAAATTAATACCTTAAGGAAATTAAGATTACTTAGCAATTTTGTAGTTATCTGTCTTCCACATACACACACTGATCACAGAATTAGAAACTTTTATTTTTCTTATTTGCATGCTACTGCCAATACCGATCCTCTTCAGTTTCGTGCGCATAGTTCAGGAAGGAAGTTCTGTTTATCTGTACAAACCTTCGCAGATGAGACCGATCTCGTTCCTGACAGACAAGGACCTCTTAGACAAGCAATGTAGGTTATTTTTCCGCTGATTAAACACCCGGGATATGTCACCTTTTCAGAAACCAGTCAGCTTTGCTGTTTTCAAATCGTGGCTGCAGCCAGACCGCCACCCACAACAAGTCATTTATCGAATTTTGATAAATCCTTTGTTTTCCCCCATTGTGATCAACATTATTGACGATTATCGACCAGCAGTATTCTTAAATATTTGTCTAGAACGCGTGGCTGTGCATGTAACTATGTATTTTACATATACGTTGCGTAAGTGACGTTTACGTATATCTGCAAAAAGATTTGTAATTCAGTGGCCGAATATGTACATGAAAGCCTTAAGTTGTAACTAATAAAAATCTGTCATCGTTTATGGTATTCGTAGTATGCCGACCTGAAGTGTTTTTATTTCATAACTAATGCAATATTAATATAAGGGGAGAAAACATTTAAAGACAGCCTTAACGGGAATATATCGCAACTTTTCTCCAGAAATTGGAAAGAAGACTCTAATCAACATAAAAAGAAATGTAAAAAGAAACGTCTCAAGGTCTCGTGGGAGAGAAAGCCCTGTTAAATTTAGAATCGAATTATAGAAGTACTTCGAAAGAAAATCTCGAGTTACCTACCTTTAAAATCTGAGAGAAACCGGAGAATAAGTTTTATTGTTTTGCTCTAACAAATTGGATCAATTTGTAGGTTCAGAGAAAATAATATAATGAACATTTTCAATTGTGTTTTCGGGTTTAAGTTTCCGCCCATTTATTTTTTGGACAGCTCTGCGTGCCTGGGAATCATTTCTGCAATAGTTTGAAATTTCACGTTTTATTAAAGTAGTTTTTTTTTTCTCTTGCACATTTTATGGTGAACTAGTAGTTTACTAGTTCGCATTAAAATATTAAACTTCGATGAAGTAATAGCTCGTAGCTATTAGATTATATTGAACTACTATTAATATCAAAATATTGTCTTTCAAAATTTGTATACTCCAGATTTAAACCCAATATTTTCGAATGTATTGAAAAGATTCCACATAGTATCGCTTTATCTTCGATGTTCATGATCTTAATGAGATATCTTGAACATGTGCATATCGTTATGAATACACATGATAGAAAGGGAACTTAGATGACACAAAACTTGCTCATGCAGTGCGATACAAGCGTTAAATGAGCCAAACTTTTCGTTTGTGTGTTTATGGAATAAATATCAGTTTTTGCAGGAGAAAAATAAAAAAGGCTTCAATTTTTGACAGGAAAAATTGTAAATTATGAAAAAATAATATTCAGCGTTATTTTACACTAAGCAGGCAAATAAAGTTTGCCTTTTTCTTAAAAACTTCCTAAGCTATCTATCACTTTTGGAATTTAATTTTTATAAAGCGGACTGTGTTTGCCTACTCGAATAACGTTGAATATTTATTATTCTTTCTTATTTCACAAACCTTGGACATTTTGGGGAATATGTCTTTGGATGTAGATGTTCTACAACTTTGAAATACAGTTATCATGTTATCGTGATAAAAAATAAAAATTTATTTTTATTTTTTTATCATGAATATCACAGAGAAATGAAGAAACAAATACTACTTGCGAGGCTACAGTTTTCCGATTGCACTCCTCAAGCTGGTAAGAAAGTTTGAGATGACAACGAAAATGAATAAATGACATGGATGACCTCACTTCAAAACAGCCCCAATTCACAGTCCACTTACCAGCAAGTGTGTATATGCGCTTTCCCATATACCAAATATTCCTGATGCCAGAAATAGAACGACTGTGAAAAGCTCTTCAGAATTTGCAATACGTCTTTTAAAGTCGAGAGAGTGTAAGCTTACAGAAGGTGACATTACTTAAATGACTCGACTTTGCAGCACACTTTCAGCGTAGGTTGCATGGTGTCGTTTAACTATAGTGGCTTTATGCGCATAACCGCCATTGAATTAGAAACTTCTTAGAAATCATTGGTTTCCGTATAGGCATGCGACTGCCCATACCGATCCTCTTCAATTCCCTGCGCACAGTTCTGTGAGATATTGGTCAGGTACAGCCTTCAGACGATTGCGATCTCGTTCCTGACAGACTGTTGTCTTAGGACCACAGTTACACTTCATAGAAAACCTACGTAGGTTATTTTATCACTAATTAAAAACTAGGGATATCTCACCTTTTGAGAAACGGTCAGCTCTGTTGTTTTTAAAACCGTGACTCCATCCAGATGGGCACCGACAATAAGCCCTTTATGAAACTCGGAAAGATCCTTTGTTTTTCCTATTGCGACCAACACCATTGACGATTTCTGACCAGCAGCATTCTTAGAACACGTGGTAATGCACGTGATGAAGTATTTTGCATCTGGTTAAGCGGCGTTTATATATATTTATATATGTTTAGACCATATTGTTTTGGTGTTGTGTTTTAAAGCCTAAGAAGTTGTAAATGTTTTAGGTTGTTTTAACTTAAAGATTTTACGTTAGCCGTTAGGTTTAAAGAATATGTAATATTTAGCTATTGAAATTATATTTACATTATGTGATAAATTTTGAATAGGACTTGTTCAGAAACGATTTGGTGTGGATGTGCATACATACTCCCCCCCCCCCCCGAAAGATTCATAGAAGTGTAAAATTGCTACTAGCGGCTTCTAAATTGAACTCGGCTTTTCGAGAGTGGAAATGGTCAGGTGTAGCAGCAGAAGCTATCATGTCACTGCTGCACGTTCCTAACAGACTATTCAGACAAGATCAGCACAGACCAGGCTGATTACAGGGTGTAGAAGCAAATCTAGAATTGCAGCCGAACTGTATTCCTGAATGTTTCGATGTCTGTAAAGGGCGGTCTGGAATGCGCACAAAATTCTTAGCTCTGTACATGCTAAGGTACCATTAGAGGTGAAGGAACCCGTATACTAGCTGCGAAGGCCTCTACGTCTCATTCAGAATACTCCTAAAAGGAAGCAGCGGCTTCGATTACGCACGCCAAAACGTGGTTTTTCATTTTGTAGGTTAATGAAAACGGAGAGTAAAGTTTTTTTAAATTTTATTTTTACTACTATAATTCTTAACACTGCCTCCAAAAAAAAAAAAAAAAAAAAAATAGCTTCTGCTATTTTTAATTTAGTCATTCGCCGGATAAGTGTCAAAGCAGTACTCGATGTCGAATATTGTTTATTTGAAAATATTTGTCTAGCGTAAAGATTAAGATTGGGCCTCTGTGCTCTGTTAAAAATGCCAGTGCTATGCTGTGCGAGGTTTGTACAGGTGAAAGCTGCAATGAACTTATGGTTCGATAGGAATATTTCCTTCGATTTGTTTATGATCATTTGCATTGCATTTGATTTTAGTTGTATTATATTTGCCTAATGAGTAACAAATTATTTACTTTTTTATTGATCCCATACACGAGAGATCGAACGACCTATGAGCACATCAATTCCGTTTGTGGGGGTGCAGGTGAGGACTGAGAGAGAGAAGTTTATTGACATTTTTTGCACAGTTGCAGGTTGTAGTTATTTGGGAATATTTCATGAGGAAGAAGTGGTGGACCGAATAAAAGAGAAAGAGTAGAACCAGGTTCGGTGTATTTGCAGCTGTACAGTTAATGGATGCTGGGCAGCTACTGCTCCTGTATTAACAGCGGAGGAATGATGGTTTTCCGTTAGGTCGAGCAATGACCGATTGTGTCAGAAAAGTTTCGATTAAGTTGATAATGAATCACAAATTAAGGGGATAAAAATGGGATTTATTTAATTAACTTCTCCAAAAAAAATAGCCGTTTTGGCTTTTCATCTTAGTTATAATGAATCACAAAATCAACGCGCGTGTATTGTTAATTTTATTCCGAAGGATGATCGTATTATATTTTGATTGGTGAAAAAAAATTCTTTGCTATTAAAGAAACGTATACTACTTATGCAACTGACTCTGATAAGAAGAAATACTGTTCAACATGGATACCATCTTTGAATCGGCATCAGGTGAACGCTTTTTCACTTTTATGTACGGAACCAAACCGAAAATCTACAACTGACAGTTTGTGCTGCTATTTGGATTTTCATTGCACGCATTATAAAGATTAATTATACAAAATCTCCGTCGCCTTTAAATAATTTTCCTTCTCTGTTATATATTTTTGCTTGACAGAAGTGCAATAAACGTCGTGGCAAACACATTGAATAGACTATAGTCAAAATTCTTTCATGTATCACAGTATGAGTCTGCGAAGTAGTGTTATGGATTCTCTGCCATAAACCGTTTTTATTTTTGCTCAGGATATAGTCAGGATGATAATCTTGTTGCCCAAATAGTTGAAACATAAATATCGACTCAACCACGAAGAAAGGTGTGGTCGGTTGAGTAGACTGTGCTAAAACAAGTAAATTTATGAACTAATGTATTACTCGTATAGTATGCCGAAAACTTCGACCACTGCGGACAAATTTCTGTCATGGATTTTCTTTTATCTCTCAAAGCACACTCATGAATATTGAAGATTATCGTTACAAAAATCAAGGTGGACATCCCTGACGATTTTCGAATCGGAACCATTTACAATATTGTAAATGATTTGGGCAACTGGTTGACGTTGCACGATAGACGCATTAAAGAAGTCGTGGTACGATGGCATGACATTTAAACTAATTTTATGTTGAAACATTTATCATGTTGAAAAATGAAAGATTTCTCTTTCATTTGCATAATCTGAAATGTTCATGCTATGTCAAATAAAATAATGTTCAAAGATTTTTAATTCACGCCCCTACTTTCAAGTTGCGTGCTTGAAAAGTATGTGGATTTCAAATCTCTTAAGTCACTCAAAAGTAATAATAAATAAATAAAATATAATATAAATCCGCTACTCTTTTATGCCCCAAAAGGAGTGGGCATGGCCATTTGACTTGTGAAGTCTGGCGGACAGCTGGTTCAAAGCTGTCATTGATCATTATTGGTATCCGTAGAGTAAAGTATGACACACATCCTCTGCTATTCCATGGAAACAAACTGTATGTTATTGTCCGAAATAGATCGATTAACTCGGAGACCGATATCAACATGCCTAGAAAAAGAAATGTATTTCTGATGGTGACCAGAATGGAAGTTATAATGTGTTTTTTTTTAATATAGAAGCAAATATTTAAGACTACACACATATAGGACGCATAAAAGCATTAATAATATTAGAAGCTTTTTATACGACTCCTACTACGAAAGGTTTTAAACCTATAATACAACAGTACTGTGATTGGGCTAAGAAATTTATTATTATTTTTTTAAAAAAATATTTTATATAACATGGAACTTTTCAAGCCACTTCAGGCTTTTATTAAGCGGGACGGTGGCTTTACACCTTATAGTGAAATCAATTTCCACCTAAAGACAGTCACGACATCCAAGCCCACGGCAGGATTCGAACCCGCGGCCTGTTGCTTGAGGAGCAAGTAAACCAGGCTAGGTTTAGAATGTGATATCAGTAAAATATAATGGGTATCACTTTTTTCCTGTTGTTCACACTAGTTCTCCAACCTAACTGCTTTAAATTACGAAGGTGGGTTTGTATTGCAAAATCAGTTTTCCCCGTCAAAGATGCATACCCCCCCCCTCTGAGAACAACACACGCAATTCCTAGACATAAATATTATGCCTGTTTATTATGTCATCAAGCATAATCCACTTGCTTCATAATCTTAGTTGCTTTGACGTCATTTAACCTCCCAGTCTTAAAAGAAAACCTTAAAAAAATAGAGGATAGTTTTTGAGGCCTGATGATTATATATATGTCTCTAAACTGTCACACCAGTAAACTCACATTATTAAAGTGAGTAGTGATGAAACAGATGTCGCTTGAAGACAAGTGACATCTGTTTCATCACTTCTCACTTTAATAATCATCCATAAACTTTTATCCACCTCATATTTAATAAAATACGACATATAATATGAAATATGATTTATAATTGCGATAAATTTGCCACCCAAAGTAACTTTTCGTGCTGAAATGATAAACGAATCTGTTATCTGGTACTATATAATTTTAATTTCACAATGGAATTGTAATGTAAAGGAATAACGAGAAAATTAACAAAGAAGAGGAGGAGTTGATACCTGGATGAGAAAGTTTTTTCCTTTGACTTCCTCAATCACGTGATGCTGTATTTCTCCTTAATACTCTTAATGTGAAGCTTGAAGAACTCCGTACTGTGAAGAGGTATTTCTAAACTTAAACACTAAATAAAAAAACATGCAAATATGAATTGAAAATATGTATTTGAAAATATGCAAATATATTTCCGTTTTCAACATTGAAGTGGACGATTAGGCGAAATTATAATAGTTCCTTGTAATATACGTGTCCTAACAGGTATCATGTCACCTTTTCATTTCGCGATTCAACTTTATTCCTGCCGACTGGTTGTATTTGTTGAATTTGCTCTACCTGTGAATTGCATGTTCTCTCAGGTTCAGTTGTTTGCTTTGAAAGAACAAAAACATTACTTTTCTAGAAAGAAAAACTCTTCAATATTCGTATGAAACTGAAAAGTTCTTATAAATGCTCGTTCAAATTCATATTCTTCACATTCAGAATATGAATGTGAAGACCCCGAAAAGTTATATAAAATAACCGATGAACCATTAACTTTCCAAAAATTGTACTCTTTTGACATCTTGTATTGTTGAGCCAATTTTTCTTCCTGGATATACTGCGAATTCTAAACTTATCATAGTGGTATCGAACTGTTTATTCATTTTCTTCAAAGACAGGGAGATCTATTTTCAGATTTTTTTTCTAATAGGACAGGTTGTATACTAGTAGCCAAGGATTGAGAAAGGATGAATCCGACTAGTGGTTTCACAGAATCAGTCATATTAATTTATTTTAAAGTTTTAAAATTTTCAGTACTACTTTAGAAAGCATAGGAGTGAGCAGATATTCCGTTCGATCCTGTTTTATTCTTTAATTTCACACTGACTAAAGCTTAGAAAATTATATATAGTAATACTTCATATAAAATGCAAAACCCGCCGTAACTGAGTTTTGCACTTTTTAAATTGTAACAATAGTAGGTATGTTTGCGCAGTTTTTTCCATAACATTTGAAATGTTTTTCTAACTGAATTCATTTGCATTATTAAAATACTTATAGAAGCAAACCATTACCTTGAAGTAAAACGAAATTGAGTAGTTGAATCTTCGGAATAACCCACTACCCACTTTGCAAGTAATGACTACGATAACGAAAGTATTTTATAGACTCACTATCAATATTTCGGTAGGTAAAGGAGATTTCCCTTGGGAAATACTTTGCAGTCTTTTTAAGGACATACATCGATTTGATGTGGAAGTGAAAGCACACGCGCGTGTACTTGCATCTATTATAAGTGCGTATTCAGTTTAAAATTCCATGTTCATCATTTTATCAGAATTTTTTTTTTTGGGGGGGGGGGGGTTGGATTCGCAGTTTATTAGTGTGCTCATAAAACTGATAGTCGTTTTAGCAATCTCCTTAGTCAACAAGAATTCCTGCAACATTTGATTATACGAAAAAAATGTAATTCCACCTGCACCCAGCTGATATGATGGGATAATTGTGTATAACCTTTAAGCACCCGATAAAGTTAATTGATAGGAAGAACATATTTTAGGGGTGTCTTATTTTCTTTAGATTCTTGAGATTATGAACTGCGACCGTTATTGTGATCACGGTTTATAAATTCATTTTATTCCGGTTCACGATTCATTTAACTTATCAAAGATTTAGTTTAAAATATTGTTTCATTTTCTGCTTTGTGAAGCGTTAACTTGAAACACTGTTCTCTAAGAAAGCTAATGGAGTTTTTAGATTCGTTACAAAACTGCTTTCATTCCATTATTCTGGCGTCATTCTGCGTTCTTATTTAAATCCTTTAATTGGCAAAGTGGCTGATTGCTGAGGGGAAAGTTATGAGACGCTACGTTTATTGTAAACAATATTTTTTTTTCATGTATCGTCTTTTATTTTCATGTATTGTATTTTTATTGTCTTTCGCTTTATTATGAATATTGTGCGTTTCCTATTACGTATTTTTGTCCTAGTCGAGAGAGAGAGAGAGAGAGAGAGAGATAAAGAGATTAAACTTCTGCATTATGTGAAAGTCCGAATTGGTCTAATATATTTTTAATTTATGCAAAATGTAGAAAGCAATAATGCTCTCCCAGCCTTGATTCTGTAGCAAGTGTGACACACCTGTTCATTATAAAATAATAATAATAATAAGCGTACATTCAAGGGCGGATCAAGTCATAAACGCAGCTTCTTACCCAACCTAAGCTATAGCTTGAAACAGAAGAAAATCAATATCTCCAAAGCAGACTTCCTAAGGTCCAAATACAAAAAGTTTGCCTTCTGCTAAAATGGTAGCAGCATTCTGGTCTCTCTCTGGAGCTCTTTGGAGTAACTTTACCCTTTCTAGTTTCTACCCTCTCGTGTCCTGATGAGGTCATGATTACATCATATAAAGATAAGGCACTAGTCTTTTCCTCTAACTCATATCTATGATCAAATCGATCTTCTCCCACTATACTTTGAACTGTTCGCAGTATGGATTCGCTCTGATCTTTCGCCAGAAGGATATATTACAAAAATCCTCAGTAGTCTCGATACTTATAAATTTTCTGTTCCAGATGGTATGCCTTTAGTTATGCTCTACAATTAATAACCCTGTTTCGCCCGTACTTATCATACCCATCTGGCATCAGCGTGGAAGCAACCTTTAATACATGGGTTACTTAGTCAGCCATCTGTTGTTAAGTCAACGACAATTTAGTCAACAACTATTCCAATTGCCGTTACCTCATTACTACAAAGTAACAGACATCATTATCGGTCAGCATCTTTATTACCCCGGGACTCACTAGTTAATGAATAATCACCAATATGGATTCTACCATTCTCATTTTACCGTAGATCTGCCAACCTTATTTACCTTTGCACACAACCCATGGATAAGTTTGGAGAAACTCACTTGGTTTCTTTGGATATTTCCAAGACATTTGATCTAGTACGCATCGTGGCCTTCTTACCAAACTTTTATCTTATAGTGCTTTGTGATTTGATTTCTAGTTTACTCCCTAGTCGTTCGTTGCTCTTTATCACTCCTAGGATAACCAAGAGCTCTATGCTCTTGCCCAGGCTATTCTACATACACATCAATGACTTTAAGTTAATGTTTCAGATAGCAGAATATGAAACAATATTTAAACTAAATCTTTGATAAATTTTTCTCTTACTAAACTCAAATCCTATGCACAATTTTTCTGATGACACTACACTTCATTTCTCTTCCTCGTTCGAGAAACTTTGTGCTTCTGAAATAATTCAGGCGTCAAGATCTTCCTTGACAAATATCTTAAAACCTGATCTCCTTACCATTTTAAGGGGGAGACGAAGATAATGTAGTGAATTTTAATTCTATCAAACAATCCTGTCTTATTTCTCAGAGAAATATCTTACTTCACCACCACTTGCTGGGTGATAATGTTCTGATCTCCAGACAAGATAAGTTTTCTCTTAGGTCGATTTTCACATCTAACCTATCCTGACATAAACACACCCATTGCCTCCTCAAAAAATCTCGGGTGACTCAAGAATGTTCGGTTTTATCCAGAAGGCATTCCTCTTAATAGATAAATCCTTTTATTTTACTTTTTTTATACATTAGCTTTTGGTTCTCTTTTTGCTTAGTGTTTAAGGGTGCAGGCTCGAACACAGAATGGAAATAGTAGCGCGCATCGTACTACTGAACTAGTAAAATCGTTATATACTGTTAACTACTTATTTATTTCGTATGGGGTTTCCCTCTTTTCTCCCCCGTCCCTTAGTACGGGTTGAGTCCTCCTCATGAGGAATTAAGTATGCATTTTATGACTGTAGATTCGTGTGTGTTCATGGGGCCGGTTTGCCTGTTCTGAGAAACGAAAAACCCGAGTTTTCCGGTGAAAGAAAACCCTATCTTCATATGAAACTGGCTAACTCACCTTTAGTGAAAAGAGACTAGATAAGTTCCTCACATCATGGACGGGAATCGAACCCAGGTCTTTCTGAACAAAAAGCTTCGTCTGTACCGACTGAGCTACGGAGGATCTACTGTTAACTACTAAAATCGTTACATACTGTTCAGAAATGGCATTACTTCTCATCCGGCTATTTTCGCTTATGGAACTTTTTCATTACTGGATTAAAAATTAAATTATATTTATTATCTCACACCTCATCGAACACATTAATGAAATAGTTTTCATTAACTATTTCATTATTGCATTCGATAATATTTACAGAAATTGCTGCTTATCAATTTACCTGAACATACTTCATCGACTTTAGTATTTGAATATTAATTTTAATACCCAAGGTCCATTTTTATTTCTCATCAAAGTGCAAGGATGTTTGAAATAAATAAAATAAGTAATTTTATGTGAAGGACTATAATCGGACATAATTACATGTTGACACATAAATCGACTTTAGTGCACACCACTTTTCCGTATAGTTGTCACAGATGCTGATGTACACTGCATGGAAAGAAGTCAACGGACATCATAGTGTGAGGAACAGACATGGCTCCCACCTTAATAAGATGTAGAGCCTCCTTTCGCTGCGATGACTGCAGTAATCCTACGGGAAATACTTTCCACACAAGTGTACAATAGCAAGCAAGAGAAATTTTAGACCATTCTTCCTGTAGGCATGTAATGTCCTGTGCTGTTGTGTGGCGAACGCCCCTTCACCTCACCCCCACAGATGTTCAATAGGGTTGAGATCAGGACTCTGTGGAGGGCAGTCAAGTGTGGAGACGTTTATGTCCGCAGACCACGCAGTTACAGCAGCAGCCGTATGACACGGTGCATTGTCTTGCTGAAAGTGACAAAGGTCAGTTCCGTAGAAAGGCCACAAAGTAGGAAGCATTGCATTGTCTAGAATGTTCAGATATCTCTCGGAGTTCATTGTTCGTGGCATCACAAACAGAGGTCCGAGGCCAAACCAGGAAAAACAGGATCATACCATCACACCGCCACTTCAGACTTTCATAGTTCGGGTTACGCACTCTGGTAAATGACGTTCACCAGGCATCCTCCACACTCACATCTATTCATCTCCTCGGTAAAGGGTATAGCAAGATTTCTCGCTCCATAACAAAGTTTTCCAACCTTCCATGTCCCACTGTGCACGCTCTTTGCACCACTGAAGACGACGCTGTATGTTGGTTCGGGTAATGTTGGGGACTGCATATTGCAGTTCTACCATGGAGATCCATGTTATTAGCCTCTGTTGTGAATAGTTTTGTGCTGATTCGTGTTCCAGTCGATGCCCAGAACTTTGCATTCAACGTGTCGGCCGACCAATGGCGGTTTTTACATATTATCCTTCGTAGCACCCTACGGTCAAGTTCAGTGAGTATGGCGGGTCGTCCAGCCCACTTGCAGTTGGCTCCCTGCGTTTCTGTCTTAGTGTGGTATCAGTGACTGTTGACCTGAGATGACCCAAATTGTCAACAATTTGCCGAAGGGATAGGCTTGCAACTTAGCTCCTATCACAACGCCTCTTTCAAACTCTGTCAATTCTCTTCTCGCAGCCATCTCGCCCCAACACAGTTGCATTGACTCAGGAGCATCATGTTCCTCCAAACACTCGACTCATTACATGGCACGATGTGCCTTACCTATATGGGGTGTCCGTTGACTTCTTTCCACACGGTATATTTGTTTCACGACGTCAGCAAGACATTCATCCCGGCGTAGAAAAAGTTGATGTGGTTAACCCGGCAATGAGAACATCCTGCGATTATCTCGGTTTCTTATAGTTTGTCAGTCAGGAGCTATGTTTGTGGATTAATGAAATGTAAATTGCTTGGCGCAAGATCTAAGACTGCAGCTGGTGATTAGGAAGTTCTCAGTGGTAGCTATGTAACCATTCACCTACGCAGTTGGCAGTGTTATTGTGAAACACGATGCAGTAGTCACGCAGCAGTCCGCTGTTTGTCACCCATTACCAATCGTTACTGATCCACCCTTTAAGCAATGCTACTTTGGTTAAGATGCTAGACAAGAAGTATATCTTTATGATCGAAATCAACAAAGAAGATGAGGAATCACACTGATTTATGCTCGCGCGTTCGTGTTTGTGTGTCGGGGGGGGGGGGGGGGGTAAGCGGTTGGGTTTGCTCTTCCGCAGGTGCGGTAGATATGGTGGCTATTTCTCAGTGTCAGTAATATTGAGAAAATGGATCCTGCAGTACGCCTTTATATATAAAACACCTTTCCAGTCATCCTGCTGTTTTGCAAAAGATGTAGCCATATGACCGCAATGCATCCTTGTCACACTTTTCCGGGATCGTATGAGGAAATACCCCAATGCATGATTTTCTTCACTCCGTTCCCCCTTGAAAACAATGTTTTTTCTCCTATTGGTTTGAGATTGTTCGAAATTATTTGGAACTTGATATCATACTGAAATATATAGTTGAAAAATTATATCAAAACTCTGACAGATTTCTTGTTAAGTTAATTGCGCAGGCTTATTTAATTTGCGTTGGTTGGCTGAAAGGATAGCATCTCCTCTCATCCCTCTAACCAATAGGTTGTGGGTTTGAATCCATTGCGGGCATGCATGTATGTGAATGTCTCTAATAGGAAGATGAATTTCATCGTCGGTGTGAAACCACCATCTTCCAAGTGGCTTGGGAAAGTTCTCTGTTTGCCTTCTAGAGTAGTATTTCAAGATTGTCTAACCCTTGGCGACCAAGACAGTAATATACGATAGGTTTACAACCTTTCATGGGTGGGATTCATATAAATTACTCTGTATGTTGATATGCTTCTTAAAGGTATTCTCTGGCAACGAATATTCTTTTCAAAGAATTGTAATTTTTCTTTCAAAGAACGGTTGTTTTAATATTTTTTTCCCATTATGCTTCTATAGTTTTTAGTTCGAGATAGTAAGTTGGAATTTTTATTATTATTTTGTTGATTGCTTTAGTATTTATATAACATTCATGATTTTATGATAAAAGCAGAAGTCAAGGGAGATATAAAAAAGGTGGCCTTAATGCAGTGTAGATATTTCAGTTATGTACTAAGGAAATTGTGTTCTTAAGTAATTAAATTGCCAAATAAATACTACTAAATAGAAACCGACAGTTCTAGAAAATGCGAAGTGGTGTTGATTACCTTCACAGAAAAGTCTGTTTGGGCCTTTAAAGTGCAGTATTCTTAGAGCATATTGAATATGAAAACAGACATATTTTCATATTTCATAATATTTAATAGCGCTCTGTCTCTTTTAGACTTTTAATTTTTCCTCTATATATTGTGAAGCTTCCTAAGTCATCTGTGTAATTGTACTCGTATTTTCCTATGAACGTTCGTATTTCTAACCAAGGTTTTGCAACCAAAATTTGCAGATTCACGTTGATTCTTATCAGCTTTCTTCTAGTCTTTCCAGTAAATAACATATTTTTCTGCTATGGTTGATTTATCATATATAATAGCCTTCCAAAATCATCAAATCATCACACCAAAAAAAAGAACTATAAATTAAGATATGAGATTTTTCAACCGCTGTCTTTGATTCACTTTTCATATTGCGTCTGCTAAACACGTGTGCATAGGATGAAGTAACCAAGCCTTCTATCCATTTTTCTTATAACGGTATATTAGAAAACGAGAAGAAAAATGCACTTCTGGTTTCTTAGCAGTATATTTGACTTAATTATCCAAATAGATATTAATGTTTAAGTTTATCGCAAGTTTAGACAAATATAACAAGCATGTCTTCAGTGATAATATTCTCTCTCTCTCTCTCTCTCTCTCTCTCTCTCTTTCTGTGATCTTTTTTTACGCAAGGATATATTCCTGGGTATATTTCCTAAATAAAAGGGATTACACTAAGTCTGATATATAGGATTAGCTAACATAAATATATCTACTCCTGATAGGCATTGCTAAGCTTTTAGCTACAGGCAATATGACATAGAAGTACACTTGTATATCTGTTAGATATAGATTATTTGGCGTCTCTGTAGCGAAGTAGTTCACTCAACACTCACTTGTCTGTGAAATCGACATGCGCTCAAGTATATCTGCTAGGTTCTGTTTCATTAGGCCTTTCTGTAGACAGGATTTAGTTAGCCTGTCTCTTCAACAGAGATGGCATGGTTTTTCTTCCTAGCAACTGGAGTGTTCCTTCTCATAGAACAGTCAAATCATCACTCATATCAGCTATCCAGTGATCGGCTAGAATTAAAACGTGATTCAAATCCAAAGCCATCCACCCGTGATCCTAGAATTCTTACAAAAAACTGAAGGTATTTTCGTCATATGGTGTGAAAAAATTTCACGCCATATGATGAAATCTGCCATATGACTCGGTATCTGCCAAGCAGCTAGTGCTGCTTGGCGGATACCGAGTTTCTACCAGTGATACCATATACTAGTTGGGAAACAAAAGCGATGTTTATAAATCGCTTTACGTTCTTTGGTTAAATAATCCGGAAACTCTCCATCTAAAAACCAAATATGATACTTTTTCAAGTACCTTCAGGCCTCACCATGCATAAACAAAGACATGCATAAACATCCGTGCCACAGTGGAATTTCTTCGAACCTAAAGTCGCTTGATTGAAGAAAATAGTTACTATCGACTCAGCAAGCTATCCCAACAGTTTTGGCCGGATCGATTTAAAATACTCTTTACACAATTTTTCTGGTAAATGTTTATTTACATATTTTATTACTATACATTTCATTTACCTACTTTTTTATTCTGTTTAACACCACGTAAAGCTCACTGTCGGTCTTCTGTGCCTTTTGATAAAAACCAAGGTTCAAAATAGAATATTCTGTAATAATCGACTTTTGCATAATGCTAAAAATGCTCATGAGCTCGTATAGGTTTCTCACCAGTGATTTTCACCACCGATATTAAACGATGCTGTCGAAACATCTGTGCTTTGAAATAATAGCTGATATTAATAAAGTAATAAGTAATTAATTACTACTTGATTAATCACTGAATCTGTGGTTATTGTTACTAAATGTTTTAAAGTTAATTATATTTATTAGAAAGCAATGTATCTTGGTGTTTTGTTGCTTATTGTTAATTGTATTATTGATGTTTGACATTTAATATTAGGGCTGTGAACATCACGAGAGAACTGCGTAGCTCAGTCAGTATAGACGAAGCCCTCTGGTTGGAAAGACCTGAGTTTGATTCCTTTCCGTCGTGTGAGGAACTTTTATCTAGTCTCTTTCGACTAAAGGTGAATTAGCCGGTCTCATACGGTGGTAGGGAGTTTTTTTATCCAGAAACTCGGGCTTTTTCATCCCCCAGAACAGACAAACCAGTCTGTTCTGGGGGATGAAATGAATCGAGAGTTCGGGCGAAAAAAAGCTAATGGACATTAAATAATAAGTTAAATAGGATTCATTTATAATGAAATCGACTTGGAGAAATGACAGCAATAAACATCAGCCTTTTACTGTAGCTAATATGTTTGATTTATTAATTTTCTGTAAATTAAAACTCCGATGCCAAATACTGAAAATATTTTTTTAAAGCATTATAACTAGCAGAGCCTTAGTAGCACAGTCGGATTTGACGAAACCTTTGAATCCGAAGAACCTTTATCACGTCTTTTCATTTAAATGTGAATTTAAATGAAAAGACGCCTCCCACTTCCGTATTAGCCTTACTAATACGGAAGTGGGAGACTTTTTTCCTTCCGGAAACTCAGTTTTTCATCCAGTAAACTGACATTGAGAACACATTCAATTTAGGCATGAGACTAACCATCTTATCTTAAATTTTATTATGAAAAGTCTCTGGGTAGTTTATCGTATTTAAGGGTCTGTAAGTACCACAGATTATTATTATTATTATTATTATTATTATCATACCAATTATTTATGAATGTTGTTCAAAGATTCACTCTATAATTGATTTGTAAAGTTATTTAAGAAGTCGATTTCTTTGAAATGTGATGCATGGACTTACACAAAAACCAGAACATTTTTAAGCATAGTCAGTGGCTCGGCTTACTGAGGTATTTAAAAGTTGTTAGACATCTGTTGCTTTTCCCGCAATCTACCAAGATATTTATTCTTGTTAAAAGTGATGCATAAAACGAAATACTGCACTTCAGGCACTTTAAGCCGAAAACAGTTTTATTCGATGTAGGATTCCAAGTTTAACTATTTGAATGCGCTTTCTCAGAGGTTGGGAAAAAAACTTAGAACGATAAATGTATTGTAATTAATGAGGGGGGGGGGGAGAATCATTCTTTAGTAGATTTTAAAAAGCGGAACAAAATAAATTGTACAAGATTACTAGTTTGGGATCCACATTACAAAATTAAATTTTTGAAACGATACAATCTTGTTGCTAAAAACTAATTACAGAAAAAAATTAAAGGTCTCTCTCTGTATCTTTATTTAGGAAAATGAAATTGTAATATGACAATGCACCAAAAGGACTGGCCGAAGAAGAAGAAGCAAATGATGATGAAATTTAAGATATATGTGCCCATACGAAATTTCATTAAAAAAAAAAAAAAAACGAAAGCAAGCAAGTAGGATCTCGAAACTCGGACATCCTTCTCTTCTTTGTAAAAAAAAAAAAAAATGCTTCGTTTCAAAGAATGAGTAGCAATTCGATTGTTTTAAATGGTCAAACTTTTCTTGTTACTTCCATTGCAGTATGCCTACTGAAAAGATTTTTATCGAGGTCAGATTCATATACGAAGAGTGAATAAATAGACTACTCTTTGGAAATTCGTACAACTGTTGTTTCTTCATCTTAATCTTCCATTGCAGCAGTTTAATTAATAACATTTGGACAGCGTTTTCGATTATAATTATATGAATAGAATACTATCATGAGTTTGTACATATATTGCAGCTTACAAAAATAAAAGAAACATTTTGAAGTATATTCGATTTGAATTCTCTTTAACACTGACATCTTTGTTTACAAACTTTAATGATCTTGGCAGTCGAGCCAAATCCTGGTATTTCCTTGTCGACTATCCTTGGTTGTACACTTCAGATAATTGAGGCTTTACTATGATTATGAAATTTATTGCGTAAAATCCCATCGAAATATGCATCTCGGTGGGGTTTGGTATGTAACAGTACATTTACAGCATCATTCCCATGCTAACAGCGTATGTAGTTTGAAATATGACTTGCAGAATATGTCGACCGTGATTTTCTTCATTTTGTATGAGTTACTTTTACCATAATGGCAATGTATGGAGTTTTAATGAGTGTTAATATGAATATTCATTTGCACCTAAAGATTCATTCTTGCGTTCTGTTGATTCCATTTATAGCATGCTATAACGAAGGACTTCTAGAGGTTGTTTCCAGTCATCATTATCATTCACTATCGGAAACCATTTTTGCAGCGTATCGTGTCAGCTTTTTTTCGATGCATTGAGTGTTATAATGTGATTCAATGCATATATTTTCATACGATTTTTAATTCTCCATTATGTAATCCCTAAAATAACTCTGGAATATCTAAAATAGTCTTACTTTAATTCTTCAGATATTGCATTTTCTTTCATATGGCAGTATTTCTGTTGTAGAAAATAAGATAACCTGGAAATGTTTTTTTACAAATTGTTTTAGTTTAGAAATAAGATTGAGAGAAATTGACTTTTTTTTATAACAATGCCGTTCACTAAAGGTTGGAGATTTAAATGCTGAATTCTCCAAAAGTATTTAGCATTGTCTAAAGTGATGCATTAAACGAAATACGTCACTTTGAGCAACATTTAAATGCCTAATCTCCAAAAGGATTTATAATTGTCAAAAATGATGCATAAAACGAAATACTTCACTTGCTCAAAGTGCCCTTTGGCGCTTTGAGCAGAAAACAATTTTTTTTTCGTCTTCATTACAGATTCACTTCAACCGATGTACTTCTGTGATGATGCTGTGTATTAATAGAGCGCATTAGTACTCTGAATTGGCCAAGGATTAGATGCTTCAGAATCTCATGCTATCGAGACCAGACATTGTACTTTTCAAGTCATTTCAGCCTCCAGTAAGCAAGATAATGGGCACACCGAACTAATATCTGAAAATGAATTTGAAATGAATTTTCCATTTCATTGCAGTCTTATTTTCTTATTTTTATGGCATATGACAGATTAGACATTTTATTGAAAACCTTTCATCCGTTGACACACTTCAAGTCGTACTGAGTTGGAATTCAAATGACTGAGCTTCGTTACCTGTGGTCCGCTTGCACGCATTCATGCATGGTTGCAGTAACTCCAGAGTAACTAAAGCAACCTCTCTCTCTCTCTCTCTCTCTCTCTCTTACTTTCTTCAGTGGCTGAAGAAAATCTCTTCTAAATCTTCAGGAACCTTTATTGGCTTTACTTGTCTCTCGTGAAGGCGCTGTGGTTTTAGAGACATAATACACTCGACTAATAAGTTTAGTTGCTTTGGTATGCTTAAACAATCAAATTTTGCGTTGGGTCAGACTTCCGTTGTACTAGAGTAAAAGCTGGAATTTACTAAAGAACAAACTTTTACTAGCTATCGCGGTCTCTATTGAAAATGGCGTACGTGTTCTAAACGTGATTAATCAGTCTTTCCAACCAAAACGCGTGCGTCCTTTCGACAGCTTCAAGGGAGACGAATGCTGGCATGCATGAATTTTCTTTCTTTCTTTTTTTATTTTTTGTGATAAATGGTGAAGGATTTTAACATATCCTAGTAGAAAATGCATTCTGAGCTGGGTAGGCGTGTTGCTTTCTTTCTTGGTTAGCACTTTTGATGACTATAATTATCTTAGTTATTATTTCGGCTTCGACAGCAGTTTGTCTTATTTTTCCCACCATTTCCTCTTCACGTAAAAGATGTAAATTCTTTTCAGATTTTATTAATGAAACTAAGGGAGCTATTTAGGATATGATACAAATTTTAACTATTATTGGTTAATAATGTTATTTTTTGTGATAGTGGGTATTCTTTATTCTTTATTAAATATTCTTTCTCAAGCACATCTGCTTAATAAGTAAAGTACTATAATCCTATAAGGCTGTGGTTTGTTCATTTAGATATACTAAAATGAATCTGAACTCTTGAGACTAGCGTGGACTGTGTGTGTGTGTGTGTGTGTGTGTGTGTGTGTGTGTGTGTGTGTGTGTGTGTGTGTGTGTGTGTGTGTGTGTGTTCGGTTTGTTTTGCAAGTCACTTTGTTTTGTCTGAAGAAATGTGACATCTGTATGAGATCACTAACCCATTTTCAGTTCAGAGTAATAAACATGTAACCACTTTTCTTTTCTAAATGTTCATAACCACTTCGTTTTAAGTAAAAATAAAACTTTTGAAGTTATGAAATACAAAGTGCAGCTATACGTAATCTTCCTTTCTTTTCTTTTTTTAAAGGAGATTATATTCCAAATGAAACCTTACGACACCAATTACAATTTAGTTAATGTATATAAGGGTAATTCAACAGAAACTACTTGAGACGATTACAAAAGCTGTTTGGATCCGATACAAAAGTCTCCGCGGGCATTTAGACATATCATATTGTTTTATTAGGAGATGAATACTTGACTACATTTTCTTGGAGACTGTTGGTTGAAACAATCAAGCGTCTCTAATCCTTTTGAATTTTTTGAATACCTGCTTCACCGGGCTGACGATCTTGAAGTTCCGTGAAGGAGAGGGGTCTGAATTGTATGAAGCATTGAATACCAGCACCTTTCAATTGTGCAGTTGAGACTGTGTGGTAATGGAAAGGACAGCTTATCGAGCGAGTTTCATTGGATGCAGGTCGGATGTATTCGATGTGTATGTGTGTGCATGCAGTGAAAAGTTTTTGAATCATATTGCGCTGATGAAAAGCCCGGGGCTCTTCATGCCCAGCACTCTAGATTCCCAATGACAAAACTGCAGACAAAATGTTACCCCCCCCCCCCCGCTAAATGATATTTGTGTCTGGAATTTGTGCTTCAGATGTGGTCATGTTTCTTTGGATTTCTCTCTGTATTTAGCATAACTCATGGTCTTCTTACTACTCAATATCTGACCATGACTGTTTGATTCTTGAATATATTAGTGGGGAAGAAATGTTAGAAGACTGGTTATTAGGTTTACTACATCAGCATCAAGTTAGCTATTCTTGTCCACATTCATAAGTTTTAAAACCTGTAGTGTATGTGTTGGATTGATATAAAATCAATAAGAAATTTAAGAATATTCTGAATTTCAATACTAAATATTAATAAGTCACAATTTTTAAGAAAAACTAATTGTTTAAATCGGCATTTTCTAATAATTATATGCTTAATGTTTGCATGCTCATTATCAATTCTGATTAATGATTTCATTTGACTAGATGATTAAAGTTTCGTCTTAATAGATCTTTCCATAGATTGTTCATATAAAATGTAATATACAATAAATGTCAACTAAAAACTCTTTATGTACGTTGTTTTCGTGATTGGAAGCTGTCCTCTAAAACAACACACGACTTTTGAGTAAAGTGCAAATAACAAGAAATCGCAGCTTGCGAAAAAACTGGTCTAGTAAGGATGAAGAGTGTGGTTCTTTCAGTATTATGCTTTCTTTCTGGACGTGTCTACTGCTACCATATGTTTGCCTTAATGGAGATATGGAGGCACAGCTCACTAAGAATAATCTGTTCCCTCCGTGCTTCTCTCTCTCTCGGAGATACATTTTAACTTATCAAGTTTCATCATTTCTTATGTTTGCCGATTCCACTCCGTGCTCTCGGAACAGGTGGAACACTTCTCAAGCAACCAAGTTCTTTGTGTGGCTACAACTGCCAATAACGATGAGGAGCTTTTAAATTAGTCTCTCTTATCGTAACCCATCTCATCGCAAACTTTGTCTAGGATGAGAGAGTTATAGCAGACCTGTTATTACTGGACTAAGTATTTTTTTACAAAAAAATAAAAAGTACTGTTTCGCTGGTAGCTTAATTGTTCAAGTGAAAAGTTTTGACACTTCCACAATATATGATTAAGAGACATTTAATTTATTGGGATATAAATATTTGGAATACTTGCTATGTGTGCAATGAGTTATACTGCTATCTTTATTATCTCTCTATTTTCTGTATGCTTTGCTTATTATGTATTGTTAAGTCCATGTCTATGTAAAATGGTTATTAGCATCATTTAAATCAGTACCTTTTCTTACGCGAAAGCATATATATATATATATATATACAGGGTGTTCGGGATAAATTTGACAGTTTCGTAAGGAAAAAGAAAATCTTCTTTGTATCTATTAAATTTAATGAATTGACAAAAAAACATCACAGGCAGAGTTAATTACAATACTATCAACAAGATTTACTCAAAATAACCACCATTAGCATCGATCACAGCTTCAATTCTGCTTCGGAACCTCGAACAAGCTGATGCTACAGTCTCCCTGGGAAGGGCCGCAAAAACTGTTTTAATTTTATCCATTAACTGGGCTTTTGTATTACTGGAAGTGCGATTGGTGTCTTTTTCAACTGTGCCCCATACAAAATAATCCATGGGGTTAAGGTCTGGGGAGTTTGGAGGCCAAACATTTGGACTGGTGAAGTCGTAGAAATTTTCAGACAACCATTTTTGACTTTTCCCAGAGGTGTGGCAAGGGGCCGAATCCTGCTGCCATACATACGGCCTACCATTGGCTACCCTTGTTATCCAGGGCTTGACTACAGTTAGCAATTCCACGAACAAAGCCCGAATTCCAATGCCAGGGTTCTTCAACACCTGTTCCTGCAGATTTGCGAGGAATTCTGCTGTACGAACGCAATCAGATCGTCTGCTAGGGATCTTTCTTCTTGCTACATCCTCGTAGTCACCATTGCAAGTCTCTAGTTCATGCCTGATTGTTTTTACTGTATTCAGGGAGCATTGGGCAGCAGTCGTAATATCCTTATTTTGATGGCGGGCACGAATCATCATGATACAAGTTATTCTCTTCCATGATTCAGGTGGGTTCCAGCTATCCATCCTTTCTGACATCTTGTATATGAATGAAGAAGGGTCCAAACTTTTAAATGAAGAGAAGTGTGTGTTAATACATGTAACTTACGGAAAAATATAATTAATTATAAATATGTCAAATTTATCCCGAACACCCTGTATATATATATATATATATATATATATATTTAACAAAATGAATAAAGTGGATAGCTAACGCGGCCATTCATTTTGTACACAGTTCTTTGAAGTTTCCTTTCAATCGAATTCCAGCTGTGATTTTACTTGCCACTGAAACTCTATTCATTTATTGAAACACATGGCGAGAAAGTGTTCAGAAAATGCTAGCACTGTGTGTGAAACCTTGGGCTTTGTACGAAGGTCGCATTTGAGTAATTTTGGACATCTCTATTAAGAACATTATTTTATTTTATTTTATTTTTGCTAAAACTAAGGTTTTAGCAGAATTGTAAAAAAACCTTAAAAGATATAGAGAAATTTCTAAACTGCTTTGACTCAGGATAACTCTTCTTGTATCATTCGTCAGGGTTACCTGACAAATAACAGTGATGTCCGAAAGCTAAGAACGAACTACATTTTTACTTAAATATGTGAAATTTTCATGACTACAGCCAAATGGTCTTCCTCTTTGTAGCGTTTTTTATCCCGCTTAGTGCAGGGTTCGGTAAAGGGTGGAGGGGGGATTTATGACTGTAGATGTGTGTGCGTTCACGGGGCGGTTTGCCTGTTCTGAAGGAAGAAAAACCCGAGTTTCCGGGTGAAAAAACCCACCTTCGTATGAGGCCAGATAAAGGTTCCCCCACATCTTACACGAGAATCTAACTTGGTCTTTCCGACCAAATGACTTCGTCTGTACCAGGGATTCCCAACTCTATGCCCGCGGGCACCATGGCGCCCGTCTACCAATTTGTGTGTGCCCGCCGCTGTTCAACCGTGTGCCGTATAGTTTGAAATAATCACGCAACAATTCATGGCATGCGTTAATGACACATGACGAGTATTAAACGCATACAATGTAAAGTAGACGCGCATTCGAAGTTGTTCATTCCAGTTTAAGAACTAGAATATCATCATATTCTCCTAATTATGAAGCACTGGCCAATGAAATGCAATGCCAAAGATCGCACTAACTTACATATATATATATATAAATTTTTATATAATGTAAACTTTTAAGTAATAAAACATTTGATTATAATGTAAACTTTGTATGTATTAATTTAACAAAAGAATTCAAAAAAATTGCTTGAAAAAATAGATGGTGCCCGTCGCCCTATCGGTATTTTAGAATGTGTTCTAGGAAACAAAAAGGTTGGGAACCGTTTATACCATACTACGGAGGCTCTCTTGACTACAGCCGAATGTGCACATAAATGTATTGCGAGCATACAAATAAATTATATTACACAAAAATGTGGTATACATTTCATACAAATTAAACTGCAATACGTTTTGGCAAAAGTTACAAATTTCCTAAGGATGTAAGTTAAGGAATTAATGTACAGAGCTTACAGAAAACTATGCCGAGAGACATTTCGTATGGAATATGTCTACCTTGAACTGCGATGCAGCACTCACAACATCGTACCGTGCTTAACACTAAGTCATTCAGGAGTTCTTGAGACAAACTGGTCCGCTCTTCCTTTAGAACAACGATAAGACCTCGTTTGTTTTCTGGATGGGAGAATTTCCAGCAGCAATGCTGGAAATTCTCCCTTTGAGATCTGGTTGAGATTAATATCCTCGATCTCTAGTAGAAGTATCTCCACTGTTCGTGTACGATGTGGTGTGGCATTGTCATCCATAAAAATGCATTATTCGCCTATAGCATCACGGAACTGTCGAACGTGACATTGAAGAATCTCGTTACAATATCGTTCACCAGTCATAGTCCCCTTTTTCCAGCACTTGTAGCTCAGTGTGTCCATTAAGCATAACACCTTCCCACACCATGACTGCAGCACCGCCGTATATATTTCTTTCAAGAAGATTCTCGCGATGCTAAGCAGTACCACTTTCACGCCAGATCAAGTGTCGTCTAGAATCGAGGAAAGAGTAAAACGACTCTTATCTATAAAGAGTACATTATCCCATTGGTGTCTTGTCCAATTTTTATGGATACAACACTACTGAAAACTTGCTCTACGATTAGCTGTGGATAAAGAGATGTAGAATAGAGGCCTTCTGGCATAATAGGCTTACTTGTCGCAGACGCCTTTCTGGAGTTTGTCGAGATATCTACATAACTGTGCTTGGATGGAGCCGACTTGCAAACTGACCTGTTATGGTGCGTCGATTATATTTTACTGTTGTAACCAAAAATCTGTCTTCATGCTGTGTGGTAGAGCGAGGGCAACCTCTTAGCAAACGTGAACACATTCCATTGGTTTGAAACGCTGCAGAGAGCCTGGATACAACGCTTGCAATATCAGTAATTCTGCGGCCTTCTTCAAGCCTTTCCAATAATTCTTCCCCCCCCCCCGTCAAATCACTAGCTGATGTCTTTGAAACATTACAAGACATCAAACTTTACAACTTTATTCCCTCACGAAAAGAGCTTCCTTCAAACACAATTTGCTTAGCGCACACGTTTACCTTTTGTCCTGTTCTACCACATAATCCCTTTGTGCGCGATTCGAAAATTTGAATATGTACCCGCTTTCTACTCGAAATCGTCAGTTATTCAAATTGCCACAAGCTGACTCGTCTGAAATATGCGTTGTAATCGCCATAAATATTGTCGTCCTTAGGTATTAGACTTCAGTGTAGAACTATGTTGCAATACTCGCCAACTGAGTTACAGTTTTAATTATAACTCTGCCGGTAAGTATAAAATATATTGTCACTATCTAAGCGTTAATTTTAATGTAATCTCGAGGGAAATAGCATGAATTTTAAGTTCCATAAGAAAATTCAATGTATGCTCTTTGGTCTTTGTGTTTCTTCGTTGAGACGAAGTGAGCCAATTTTTTACAGAAATTTACAACACATGTGCTTTGCTATGTAGCTTTTTTAGCTAATGAAACGTTTTCGCAGTCTTTCTCAGAACCTTAATTCATTTTCAAATATCAGTACTATCCATAGTTCCATTTTCACTTTGAAAACTACGTGAATCAAAAATTTGAAACAAGTACTCGATAAAACACACCTTTCAGACTACAAAAATTAGTCTAGCACCAGCTGGGTGGATATTTTGCACGCTCACTGCCTTGTTTGTTCAGTCCATCCCGTGACTGTTATTGAGAAAGCGCGATGTTTTGAGTTTTAGTACAACGTGCATTTCGTCGAGAGTTTCAGAAAGATATACCTTCTCAGATAGATAGAAAGTGATACATCGATTTTCGCAACA
Organism: Typopeltis vanoorti; assembly: GCF_054136105.1. NCBI lineage: Eukaryota > Metazoa > Arthropoda > Arachnida > Uropygi > Thelyphonidae > Typopeltis > Typopeltis vanoorti. Next base: position 83,933,452 of record NC_143562.1, read on the forward strand.
TAAGTCTGTACATTGCTAAACGGCTGTTAGACCAGTATCCGGGTAAATGGAAGAACCTAAAAGCATCTCTTGTTTGCATCCCACACAAATAAACAGTACATACAAGCAGTGGTTTGTGTTATTACAGTCGACCATTTGCTGAGTCCTACGATGATGTTTGCCTATGATTTCATATATAATGCAACTCCTGTAGGCTACCTTACGGCGACAAAGGACTTTGCACGATACCTATATAAAAAAAGTTGAAACGCTGTGCATTTGTTTGTTGGATATGTAGGAACGATCATGATGATATTTTGAGGAAAATGCTTGATCTTGGATGCGTAGACTACTTGGTTATTTCCTTCTCCTCCATGTTGTCGTCGTATTTCGCCCGAGGTTTACGATATTGCCAAGAAATCTAGTTCTTACTTCTGTGAGGCGGCCATACTGATTTCCAAGAACGTTTCTGGACGTAATAAATGATATATACCACTGTATCATCGCTTCACTGCTTCTAAGATACGCAGAAATTTAGTGCGCCAAATGCGAAACTTAGGAGTGCCAACTTTAGGCATCAGCTACAGGTGAAAGCCGTCCATATTACAGAAGCGGTAATACTGACCAGCTGCGATATGTAAGTCATTCATGGTTAGAGAATTGAAAGATCGTGTGGTTACGGCGCATGACATATTTTTGTATGATATCCAGGAAATAAGAACACGTGTATATATATATTTCTGATATTTCTAATTGTTTTGCATAGACGAGATGATGTGGAAAGTAACAATTGATGTCAATTACTTTTTCCCTTCTGGTTCATGAGAATCTCTTAGCCAAACAGTTTACTTGCGCTCGAATTTGGGAGTTCAAATTAAGTGTTGATCTACCTTGTGCAGTTGGGCCCAAAAGTTTGACAAAACACTGTATCGCCGTAGTGCAATACCGTGGATGAGACTATGGATGATCACTGAACGTATTTTTCCTTCTCAATACGATAAAGACAGCCATTTGGAGCAGTGCAATTTGCAATATATATCTGGAGGGTGCGTGCCTGATTTGAAGCGGATTAACTTTAGCTTAAATATCATTGTAATTTTCACATGAAAAACCTCGATACTGGTTTTGTCCAAATCGTTAAATTCTCTGCTTGCTTGCTTAGTAACTCTCACAGATTTCATGTCAGTCATCCTGCATGCTATTTATTTCTCTTTGTTAAAATACAGTGCTGATGTTTGTTTTTATTTTTCCAATTATTCGTTTTCTCCAACATCTACGCATATTTGTTACTTTCATCCCATCTATTTTTCTTTTTCTCCAACATCTACTCATCCAGTTATTCGTTTTCTCCAACATCTACGCATATTTGTTACTTTCGTCCCATCAATTTTTGTCTTCACATCCATGATTCAGCAAATGCTTTTCTGTTAACGTTGAAAAATGCAAATACGGTTACGGTTGTTGAGTGTATTCTTGATTGGACACTACAATATAGGATAAGATTGCGCAGTAGCTAGAGAGAGAGAGAGAGAAATATAAAGCATCAACGTTCATTTAACTCCTTCAAGCCGTCAGTGGTTGATTTCAGTTATGTTCTCGGAATTATTGATGTAAGGAAAATGTTTTTTGATGTATGCTGACAGACGCATATTTAAAGACTATCAGAAAACCTGAATCTCCAGCTCGTGATCTTGTGTAATTTGTAAGTTTATTAGCGTAATAATATTTTTGTTTCAAAAAGGATATTAAGTACTCTAAAAGTATTCTTTCGAATTAAAATGAAATGCAAAACATATTCAATTTCGAGATGATGGGTCAGTCTGGTTTTGTAATCTCTGAGCTCTCCTTGTTTCATTCAACCCTAGGTATGTTATAATTAGTTTTAATTTTTGATAATTTATGGATTTATTCTTTATTATTCTGTTATTTCTTCCTATGTGCATTTCTGTTATCGCCGTCAAGTTCAGGTTCGCATTACGTAATATCTTTCATTGCTTTTCATGTAGCAGCGTTGCTTAAAAATTCCTAGATAACGTTTTCGCATTCTTGCTTGGTTTTCAGTCCAGGGATCTCCAACCAATGATTTTTGTGTTATTCTGTCCTTCTATCTTTATATTGAATCATCAGAGGTGATAATAGATACGGTTGTAGATTTACAGCTGTCACATTTAAGCAGTTGTTTTCGAACTATTGCTTAAAGTTAATTGAAACAATATCATGTTAGGCGTTTTTGACCGACCGAGGTTTTGTTGCTTTCAAAAAATTTGACTTTTAAGAAGTTCTAATAGACGAAAACTTTTATCACTTTTAACGTATAGTTTTCCGAATTTTCTATTTTATGTTGGTATTTTCTATTTTATCGTGCCAACGTAGACTCTCTAAACCTAGATCCCCGAAAGATGAGGATAGTCCTTCCCATTTTTTATGTTTGACAATAGGGTATGTGTGCCGATTTTGAGATAGGAAACCCAGTTATATATTGCCGTTTCGGGAAAAGACCTTAATGTCTTTATATAAGGCAGGCTAACGTACCTTTATTGAAAAACAGCTTTGAAGGTTTCTCGTTGCATGTCAAGCATCGAATCTAAATGCTTGCTATGCAGCAAGTGTGTAAAAATAGTAATGGTAATCCGCTGGCTTTGAAACATTCACTAAGGGAAGGAAATTGGTTTAAGAGTTGTGAGTTTCGAGTATTTTACACGTTTCTGGAGAGAAAAACTTATTTACTCAAGAGAATACTTCATTGTATGAAATCAAAATTTTTACTGGCATCTCAGAAACACAGGAATTCCTCGTGTATTTTTTTCTTCTTGGTTTTATGTTTCATTTATATTTATTATTTATTTTTCTAAATCGGGCATTTATTTTTCTTGGGAAATGAAATGAGATGCTATGGAAATAAATGCGATTGCACAACTTCGTTATGCCGTTAACTTCGCATAATTATTTTTTGAAAACAGCGTTAACTGTTGTGTTTGTGGTGATAATAATGTGTAATAATACGTGTATAGAACAAAACGTTCCTTGGGGTATAATTACAAGTTTTTAATATTTTCTTTATTTTTATGTGCGTGCTTCTGAGCTCTTGGTTCATGAATATATGTACGATCCAAGCTTTTAAATAGATGAGTAGTTGGAGACGCCTGCTAGTAATCATGTAAATATTAAAGCTTATTTAAATACAAAATATTAGTGTTCATCATGAAGGATCTAGATATCATGGAATAGTATGGAATAAATGTTCCAGTACATATTTCTTATATTTTAGACCTTGATCTTTACACGAAAGGCAAACTGTTCTGATGAAGGCAGCATTTGACAGACCAAGCAATTTTGGATAATTCCTAAAAATATGTTTTTTTTCAACGTACATAAATCACCCTGTCTTTGATTATCTTCATTTATAAATAGCGATCTTGCGCAGGAGTAGAAAGTACTGTATTTATAAATTGTGGTTATAATAACGATTTTGTGGAAATTGTTTACGCAGTTATTCCACCTGCTGATCAAAATTACACGGTAATTCTGATCAGTAGTTGTCAAGATGTCAATTATTTAAAGAAACCGATGTTGAAAAACGTATTTAAAGAAACTGATGTTGAAAAACGTATTTACAGAAACATCCGAAAACTTTTTGATGTCTGTTTCTCTAATATTATTTGTCTGTTTCTCTAATATTATTTGTCTGTTTCTCTAATATTTGATGTCTGTTTTTCCACCTCCTGGCAGTTCGGTGTTATACCATTCGTTTTCTTTCTTTTTATTTTTCATTTTCGTTTTCTTCTTTTCTTTTTTTAATATGATAACAAAGGATGAAGTGTACACATCGAAAGGGACCTCATTGCAGGAGTTAAAAGACGAAATTAGTAACGTTATAATTTTCGTAAGTGTTTAAGTGCAAATAGCAAGAATTGAGTGATAGTTTGGATGTATATCGACTTTATATTGAAGTTTCATCATTCCAAATTATAAATAAATTTCAAATAAGAATAAGAATAATAAACTGTACACTGCAAACTGTCATTTCCAATATCTGTTACTGTACTGGCTAACGTTTTTCAAGAAATGTCTAAGATATCGAATCTCGATTTGTGTATGTTAATATCTACTTTTGAAACTTTATACAACTTGCCAAGTAGTTTGACAGAACCAGAATTATATTTTGACTCCTGTTTTTCATAACTTGAGCACAAATGGCATCGAATCTGCCAGAATTATAAAAGTCCCTGAAATATTTATCGGAAAGTCTTGTGAAGCCCACATTAATTTAATGTAATGTATTTTTTTTCATAAAAATCAATTTTCTTTTTTTTTTTTCAAATTTAAACTACAAAAGGATTTCAAAATCAAATCAAATTATAAAAATTCTCAAATTTTCATTGTGGGAGAGGAATTTCACCGATATATTTAAATATTTTCTTTTGTGTTAGTGCATTCTGTGAGGAAAAATGCCTTAGAATAGAAAGTGCGAATAAGTAAATGGTCTCTCACTTTCCTCATATAACACATTTTTTGCACATCTTTTAACACCTGAAACAAAACCGGCAAGAGTGAGCATCGGTGATATGAGGCAGTTTATTAATCTTACTGAATTGTTCTTTCTTGAACCAAGTTGAGAGGTCCTGGGGAAAGAAAAGTAACAACAGTATTTTCTGCTGTGAAGAATTTCTGATTGACGCAGTTAGAAGTTAAGTCAAGAAACGTTTGCCAGAAATAACAAAGAATTTTACTTGCACTGAACTTAACTAAGAGTATACAAAGAATTTTGCTTGCACTGAACTTAACTAAGAGTATACAAAGAATTTTGCTTGCACTAAACTTAACTAAGAGTATACAAAGAATTTTGCTTGCACTGAACTTAACTAAGAATATCTGTTCCTTGTATTGAAGAATGATCAATATTTAAAAATCAGTTTAAAAAAAAAAAGATTTATTAAGATTAAAATTAAAAAAATACATTACTACATAAAAATTAGATTCGCGATCCTCAGCATTTATGAAACAAATTAACAGTTTTGGGAATATTTGATTTGCTTTTGTCTCTAATAAACATGTTTTATTACTTGAACATCGTCCACGCAATGTGTGACAAAAATGGGATATTCTTTATGCTACTTGAATTTATCGTTATGCTTTACTGGGAGAATCACAGTAACGATTGACGTATTATACAGTATAATAAGGCATCATAACATCATAATGCTACTTCCCTGACATGCTTTTATATAAATGTGGAAGCTCTATCAAGGCTGTAAATAACTTAACAGAATTCATGAACAGGAGAAATATAGGATTAGCATTAATATAAGAACCCTACAACCTATGGCTATCCAACTGATTATTAAAATTTCTCCAAAGGATCAGAAAGAAAGAAAGAGAGCTGCAGTATTCGTGTCCAACCGTAAAGTCTAGGCAATATTAATTTCTTATTACAGCAACGAGGACTTAGTACTTCTCGAAATTACGTTCCGCAGAATCAGAACTTTTGCTGCGAGTATGTATCTAGACTATCATAGTGACATAAAATACGACTTAGTAAAATTGGCAACATCCCGGATTTTACTATCGATCACAGCTTAATCCTCGCAATGGATTGCAACGCCTATTCTGTTGTATGGTTTAACGAGAGGACAAATAATATATAATGTGGAACAGTTTTTAGCATCAGATTCCCCACACATACTAAACGACGGCAGTAATACCTCATAGTTTGAAAATTCCAGAGGAAGCAGCTTCATATATCTGACAATAGCAAACGACCCTATTTCACCCCTGATTTCTGAATGGAGATGCGAGGAAGAAGAATGTTGTTCTTATCATTGCATATTAAGTTTTATTATCAGTAACAAAAATTTAAACGGAATGCACGAGACAAACTACGGCAGTAACTGTAGATACTTCACAAAGAAAATCAATCTTTGAAAGGATAATTTGCACACCTAATCTCAGGGCATCACTCCACTGTCACTAGTTAACAACAGCTTAACCCAGACAAGAACTAAGCCATCTTGGCATCAGCACAAGCCGATATAGACTTCCTTGCTTCTGCGCTCTCTCATCATGTTTGAAACTTCTGCGACCAAACACTCATAATACCCAAGAAGCTAAACATCGATGGCAGAAAATCAGTACCTTGGTGGAATGACGAACTAAGTCTTGAGGAAACGTGTAAATGACGACTCTGTCAAAGAACCTACCACAATCAAGGTTTAAGACAGAGTAGACGACAGAACGTCTACTCTGTCTGTTATAAAGCCAAATACGGCTAACAGTCCAAAATTACAAACGCGAAAACAGAATCATGGAAAAAATTCTGTACTGTTTTGACCTCATTGAATCTTTGGAACTGAGTATATATAAATTAGCAGCAAGCAAGAATAAAATAACACCTGTTATTAACTGTTAAAAACAAATAGCTATTACATTAAAAAACTTAATACATTAAATTCTTTCTTTTAGGGTTACACGGTGATCAGCACTCATATTTGTAGATTTAGGGACTCAAAAACACACGTGTTGAACAGACTATTTTATTAATTACAAATAAAATAAAACTTGACGTTTCGACCTCTATATCGAGGTCATCATCGGAAGAATACAACTGTATACAGAACCAAGAAGCTACATGCTCATGCTTTCTATACCAGTAAACTAAATCTACGTAGTTAATAAATCTTTTTTCTAGCCTGACCTCTAGTGATAGAAAAGAAAAACAAAAATAAATAAATAAAGAAATAAAATTATAAAAAAAAAATTATATATATGTATATATATATATATATTATAAATAGATAAATGCAACTACAATAAACTGTTAGAGTCCTCATGTATTAATATTCTGGATAGTTACAAAATAATTTCTTTCAGTTGCTATTGAATGTTCTAAACACTTTACCAGGTCACCAGGTTGTCTTCTTGTAGTGGGAATTTTTCTAATGCTAGTTTAGGATGTTATACAGGTTGTAGATGGGTCCTCCACATTCTTGAAATGGTGAGGCCATCATTTTTGTTGAGATTTGGGTTGTGTTTGAGCATTTCACAAGACTCTTTAAATTTTCTCTCAAACCAGGTTTTGGTGCGGTGTAGGGACTTGGTATTTTTCCAGTCAATTCTATGGTATGTTTGGAGTGCATGGTCAGAAAGGCCTGTTTTACCGAAGTGGAGGTATTTAATGTGTCGTTTGTGTTCGTCTTGTCTGATTGGGATAGTTCGCCCTGTTTCCCCTATGTATGGTATGTTACATGTGCATTGTATTTTGTATACCCCTGGGTGTGCTAGGTATGGAAGAGGATCTTTAGAAGAACTGAGTAGGTGTCTTAACTTATTTTGGGGTTTAAAGGTGGTTTTAATGTTGTATTTGCGAAGTGTTCTGTCTATTTTTTCAGAAATGCCTCTAATATAAGGAATGGCAATAGCATTCTTGAAATCTTTTTTGTTCTTACTGGTATCTTTATGGAGGATCTTGTGAATAGTTTTTTTATTGTATCCATTTTTGATAAATGTTTGGTTGATGATTTTGTATTCTTGGTTTAGAGCCTGTTCATTCGAACAAATAGTTAGGGCTCTGTGTTTAAGGGTGCTTATGACACCTAATTTTTGTGTTGGGTGGTGGTAAGAATTTTTGTGTATGTATTGGCCTGTGTGTGTAGGTTTGCGGTAAACTGAGAAGGAGAGACAGCCAGAGGGAAGACGTGTGACAACATTAAATACATTAAAATTAACATTAATACATTAAAATTAACATTAATACAAGATTAATACATTAAAATAAACTGCACTTATATTAAACATATCAGTTGCAGAAGCTGCAGCTATTATAGTAAGTTTATTCTTGAAGACAGCGAATCAACAGATGAAGAAGTTCACAAAACATACAGACAAAGAATGCAAAAACAGACATTGACACTCTCTACGACAATGAAATTACGTCTAATGAAATTGAATCAACATTAAGATCAATGAATCCATGAAAAAGCCCTGGAGAAGACGGAAAAACTAGCGACATACTCTTAAGAACATTTGTCGAATTTACCAAATTTATAACAGTTTACAACGAATGCCTCAAGAAAGATTGCTTTTCTTTATTATGGAAACGATCTGAAATTGTACCCATAATTAAACCAGGAAAAGAAACATGAAATTAAATTAGCAAATACAGGCCAATTGAGCCACACTCAGTACACATTTAGACCTCAATCAAGCACTGTAGATGCAAAACGTTCACAGAAGACTGTCTACAACAAAACAAATGATGCACTACTCAATGTACAAGGAGTTCAATGCTGTGTCTGCGAAGCGCGATGGAAGAACGATGGTACGTTGCGCCCTTTGATTGGAAAAGGCTTAAGTTCGATTCTCGTCGTGACTGGAGGAATCTTTATATGATTTTTTTTTTCTTCTTCTCAATCGAAGGTAAGTTTGCCGATGTCATACGGAAGTAGCAGGGTTTTTCTCTCCGCAAACTCAGATTTTTTATCTCACATACAGACAAATCGGCCTTCAGGACACACCCAATTTACAGACAAAAAATACTAGTGGTGGTACATTAGATGGCGTTGGTGTAGATGATTGATGGAGGTAGTGGAGACGGAGAGTTGTAGAGTAGGACTCCTTAAGTGTCCTACTCTACAACACGAAATAAATAATAATAATAATAACTTCCGCTTTATTACAGTAGGTAGTCTCACCCAGCAAAGAAAATATTAAGGAGAAGGAAAGCTCTGAAAGTGACTGACGGGAGCAAAACGAAAGAAAACGTCAGGTGTTCTTTCGTAGTATATCAGAGACATTCCATTATACAAGATTGGTGCTTTAGATTAGATCCCCTTCTGTTCCAGAAACCAAGCAGAACAACTTGTTATAGTTCATTCACTTACATATCTCCGGGAATTAGAACTCAACACCTCTCATCAAAAGACCGCAACAATATTCAGTGACAGCAAAAGCACTATAGACGGCATATAAAACCAGAACAACTACCTAATGTTAATAGAGCAGACAAGAAATCTGGTTAGGAGTCTCACTCTAAAGGGATGGGAAATTAAGTTCTGTTTTGTGAGGACGCATACTGGGGTATCGGAAAACGAGAGCGATCATCTGGCTAAAGAAGCGGCTATAGACGAACAGTTAGAAATAAGTTATCCAAAGTATTCAAAATCAGCCATAAAAACACTTGCAGAAGAAATAAAGCTAAAACCTGTGAGAAGAAGAATGGAACACATCTAAAAACGGATCAACAACAAAGTGAATTCTTGCTAAGTATTGGAAGCTGACTCCGGCTGAAAATATACGCTATCTCTCCAGATTTAACCACGCTATTAACGGGAAATGAAAAATTAATACACTACTACATAGATTCCATATTTTGGAATTTCAATTATGCATTTGTTGTCCGCACCTTCAACAGACTGACCATCTCTTACTGTATGAATGTCAGCTACTGGACTCCATCCGGATGTCCTTAATTCAACACAGCATCAAAACAGAGACTTACCCAACGTATTACTCAACATTCTTTAATAATTTTGAGTAAGTTTTCCAATAGGATCAACTTCCAATCATTATAATGTAATATAAATTACTCATAATGTTTGAATTGCATAGTGTATAAATGTAGATATAAGTGTAAATATGGATGTAAATGTAGGAATACTTACATATACAGGTAAAAATATACATGTTAATATGAATATTGATACAAAATGTAAATGTAAATTTACGTTTAAATTTACGTTTAAATTTAAATGTTAATCAGTTAATTAGAAGCTACATGTAGTTTATGCATTGTATGCAATGGAGTATGTAGGAAATAAATTACCTCCTGGTAGGGTTACTATTGGGAGAGAAAAAAAAATGCTTCATGCTACCTGGACAGCTCCTACTGCCACTACCAAATAATAATAATAATAATAATAATAATAATAATAATAATAATACTGTAATAGTTTTTAGTTTCTTAGATCTCTTGCTAGTTCTTAATGGCAAATTCGTTAAATATCTACATGACTCCCGTCTTATTTCTCAAGACGTCGCTCATGGTGCACAGTTGAAGGAATTAAGAAACGTTTTAATATTATTACAGTACTATTATAGACATTCTAGACAAGTCTCATAGCAGAAAATGCAAATAATTCAAACTCACGGTCAAATGGTCGTGGGCTCGAATATCTTTTCGAATATGAGTGAGAAATGAATTTCATGGTCCGGTGCGAAACTACTAGGAGGCCTGAAGTGGCTTCACAAAGTTCCACGTTTGGTCTATAGAGCAAGGTTTCCGTATTATGTAAGAAATAAATAAAAATATTTGAAAATATAATAAAACAAGAGTAAAAAAACTTTTCCCATCCATGGTGCTAATGTACTACAAATATACAACCTTTTATGAGTGGGATTCAGATAAAAAATATACAACCTTTTATGAGTGGGATTCAGATAAAAAATATATTAATAATATTTGTGCCAGCCTGCTTTTTACATAAAATAATGAAGTTTTGAAGATTTTCCGTCATTTTATTGACGGAAAATCTTACGTCCCTCCCTTACGTTTTTCTTCAACAACGTGAAATATCTTATTCGATAGTGTTGTTTTTATATCACAAAGTAAGTTGCGGTGAGAAGTGTGCTGCAAACAGTAAAGTGGCTTCTATTCAGCATACATATTTACTAACTTCTTCGACAAAATGTATCATGCTTTGTCCAAACTAGTCACGTTTCACTGCTATTTACGAGCACTTGTACAACGTAGCGATATTGTTCATTCACAGGTGAAAATTTTATCGAGATAGACGCGCTAATCCGTAAATAAATTTGTTCAGTGTAATATGTAATGTTGATTTGCTTCATCTCTCCATAAGCACACAAATAGATAGTGCTATTGTTGGCATGCTGACTTACAGCTATGTTATGTCGACATGAAAGGGTTTCATGATATGGTGACTAATATTAAATTTAACACTACAATGAGTTTCTGTAGTAGTTATGCTTATAAAACCATACATTATACCATGCCGTAACTATCATATCACAAAACGTTTATAATGTCTTGAATCCCAGGAGCATTAGACAATAAAATGATAGCACTAGAGATGATCATATGAAGAGCATAATGGGCGTCCTATATTTTAAAATGCAAGGAGGTACAGTTTCGCCCTCCCCCAGGTATACAAGCTTTCATTAAAAACGATCTGTAGGATTAAAACGTCTTGATGAAATATTTTAGTTTGATTCTTAGCGTTCTCCTTCTTCTATTTAATTAAAATTATATAAATTAATATAAACACGAACGTTTATACAAAGAAAGTTCTGAAGCCCTACTACACAGACCAAACTTAAACCGCAACGACGTTCTTACTATTCCTAAAGTATGGGAAATTGTCATACAAAATTGTATTAAATAATATATATATATATATATATATATATATATATATATATATATATATATATATATATATAATATATATATATTGTACCACTGTAGCACGTTATGCACGTTTAATGAGATTCTATTGTAATCATGCGCCCTAACTGTATGTTATTCCTATTATTGTTTAAAACTACTGTACCGATGATGTCCTAAGATACTTAGGATAAAATATTTACAATTAAATAATTTTCACTGTGGTTAATACGTGTGTTTCTTTTAATTATGATCGCACCACAGGTTTCGTTATTAAAAATAAATAAATAACTAAAAATCCTTCTTCTATTATTTATTATCTCTTTTGATTCTCTGCAACATTTTTAATATTAACATAATAACCATTCACTGGTTGGAAATAGAGAAAATAGATGTTGTAGTAGAATTGTTTGCCTTTTTTTTTTTTAACTTCTTTCCCCTCATCATCATTATCGATGGTTGTCATCATTATCGATGAACAGACACTTATGTGCCAACCGCCTTCTAAGTCTTTGGAAAGATTTCGTAACCGTCGAGGATAAGGAGGATAAGCTCTATGCCTATAAATATTCCTTTGTTTGTATGTTGTGTGTTCTGCTGGCCAGTTTGCTTGGTTGCAGTACGAAAAACCCGAGTTTCCGTGAGGAAAAACCCTGCCCAATGGGAATGAGACTGGCTAATTCACTTCCAGTTTTCTTACTTCACTCGTTAATTCCGCAACGTTTTAGAATCATGTTTAAGATTTCTGAATCAGCTTGATACAATTTTCTGAATAAATTTTGTATTTAAATTATTGGAAGCCTCCTAGAGATGCTTTATATTACCAAGAAGAATATCATGCGCAGGATTTTTATACAGTAACACTTCACTTTACGACGCTCTTCAATTAGGATTAATGTCCATATATACGACACCTCGTAAGGCGGGGTATTACTGTATAAAAACTCAGTTAACGATATTGCCCACCGGTTGATTCACGGCAGAGTCATGTCGCTAAAATCATCGTATGGGTAAACTCAGTTTGTGGCATCGTTGCTCGCTACATCTCTCTGTGTTTTGGTGTTGTGCTGTGAATTATAAATTGTTTATAACTATTCATGTATTTCATTGTTGTTAATGATGACCGATGAAATTCAAAGTTGTGGTGCTGTTACCCCAGTGAAAAGGATGCATAAGCCTATTACATTACACACTAAGATTAAAATTATTAAATGTAGGACAATGCGGTATCGAACACTGAGAGTGACCTCAGACTAAATCTACCTCGGACTACTGTTGTAAAGTGTAAAACAAAGAAAAAGTTCTAAGAAATGCTACACTAGTTGAAGTCCTTTATGTTCTGTTATTGCTGATGTCACAGATAATTGCTGCATATAACTTGATTACCACGGTTATTTTTTTTTTCTAGATGTGGATGTGGGCAGATGATGTCATCTCATATGCCTCCTTCCACTCAAGGATTGTATCGAGCTTACAGTATTCATAGTCATAATTCTTCTCAGACATCGGCTGATGACCATTGGTGTCCAGCACGCCACACAGCAGCTTCCTCAACAGATGCCTTTGGGACCATAGAATTTCAAGGAAGTCCACATCCTCTCAAAGCCCAAGTAAGGTTTCCTTCTTTATATTATGCCTTAAAGTGAATTATATTGTGCTTACGATATGTTAATAGAAAATTAAACAGATTAGTCTAATTATTCCAGTTACTAATGGAATGATTAAACAATAGGTAAAATTAACTTGCAAACATATCGCTAATATTTGCAGGAGTTCTGGATTCCATAATATTGTTGGGCACGTTCACATGGGCATGATCTCATGAACGCCAAATCTGGACAGCTGAAGAGAGATAAACAGATTGGTTATAGCTAAAGTTAGTATTAAGATGGAATGGATTGAGGACAGTTTCTGCTGGTTCCAATTCTTCTCTCCAGTTCATCGTAACATCTAAAATGTTTTCTGATTCGTTGCAGATCACGGGATGAATGACAGAATCTTCCTCGTTAGGGCGAACAGAATTGAGAACGTGATTAGAGAGTGTGCTGGCTTTACTTTTGCCATACTTGATGTCTCTCACATGCTCTTCCATACGCAACTCACTGGATTTCTCCATCTGACCAAATTAAGGCGCATTGCAGTTACACAAAAGACGAGAAACTCCTGGATACTTAGGCTGTCATGTTTCGGTTTCGATGTACCGAGTAAGGAACGGAGTTTTGGATAAAGGAGTAAAAGAAATGCGGATTTTAAATTTCATTATATATATATATATATATATATATATATATAATGAATGCATCATGCTCAGTTTAATTTTTTCATGACCACGTTGCTAGTTTGATATATAGTTGGTGAACGTAATAAAATTCCACGTAGTTCAGAGAATTTAACAATCAAAATACAATTACAATTTTTTTTAAAGGTTTTCGGAGATCCAGCTATTCAACGATGGCTGTAGCCATTGCCAGTCTTTCATGCGGAATTTACTAAAGAGACTGCGTAGTAGTTTTGACGTAATCCTGTGAATGATACTTCAGCTTCAATTTGATCTCATACTTGAAACTCTACTGATAATAAGCATAAACCAAGTCATGTGTGAAATGTATTACTTTTAATGATAAGATGCGCTCTCTCTCTCTCTCTCTCTCTCTGGCTGAGGGAACTTTTAAGTACCCCGCTTGCCCACCTATTAAAGAATCCACTATTATTAATAAATACTAATTAATATTCATTCTTTCCTTTCAAGACATAATTCTAATCGCATTAAGCGTATACGCACAGTGCTATACTTAGCTAATTGAGATAACTCAAGCAGCCCTTATTGGAGCGGCTGCAGAGTTAAATCAATATTCTTTCATCTTCTCTGGCTGCATAGCAGAGGCCTAACGTTTCAGTTAAGTAGTTTTAAATTTAATATTAAAGGTGTGAAGTTAATTAATTCCACTATTATTGTCTCTAAAAAGTGGCTTGATTAGATTTTTAGATATTTTTCAAGGAAGATTTTTAAGATTAGTATCGAAAACATTAATTTACCCAGTATTGCCGAATATTGGGCAAATTTACCCAATATTTGACTACTTAATTGTTTAACAAAATGGATAATAATTTTATCGCCAACTAATTCATTTAGGATTGCCGACAGTTTTTTTGTTATAGAATCAGAATGTTGTTTCATACATTGTTTGAACGAAGACATTCTAGATATAATCTGTCTTTTTTTTTTCTCCTCTACCTTCAGTACGTTCGTCTCAGCTACGATACTGAACCAGAATCTTTACTGTACCTTCTTACAAGACACTGGAAATTGGAGTTGCCTAAGTTATTGATCACCGTCCATGGCGGCAAAGCAAACTTCGAGCTACAGCCTAAACTGAAGAGGGTGTTACGAAAAGGTTTGGTAAAAGCAGCAAAGACTACTGGAGCTTGGATCTTCACTGCTGGAACGAATACCGGTGAGTATGATGTTATTGAACTCCTTGAATGTAATAGACTCACGTCTTTCAGAATAAAGAGGTCCTGTGAGGTTGTTTTTATTGCTCCTGTTGTGAAACTCACGCAGGACCTCTTTAAATCTGATGTTAGACTGCCTTTTGGGCATACTTGGTATTTGCATTCCGTCTTCATCTTTTGGCGCACTCACAAATATTTATACGCCTTATTCGTAGGTATCCAATGTGTTGGGTAACGTGTATTTTCTTTACTCTGCAGGGGTCATGAAACATGTAGGAGAGGCTCTTTTTAATGAAAGGACTCCATGTCTTCGAGGACGAGTGGTAGCCATTGGTATCGCTCCTTGGGGAATCATCGAAAGTCGTAAAGAGCTGATAGGGAAAAATGTAAGTACCCTTTTTTCCCCTAGTTAGTAGCCTTGTTTAATATGAGTATGTTTCTTAACGGTGCTGTTGCCATGGGTTACTGTTAATGAAAGTCACTTCGCGTTTTCGTACAATCCCCACTAACTGTTTGTGCATAGGTAAAGTACTCGCGGTTCCTCTTTTCTAACGAATATAATGGCGCTGCCGTAGTCTAAAACAAGTACATTGGACTACACACAAAGAGTTGTTCGCCTGTATAAATAAAGAGTGATGGAATATAAATATGTTCAGCTCCTCCGTGTGATGCTTATTTGGTTCAAAGCGACATCTGTTGCCTAATTAGAAATGCGGACTGCAAATTAGCATTCTAATCCGTCTTTTCAAAAGTTTTAAACCTAATGAGATGCATCTCACAGTGAACAAATATGAAAAGATTGTTTTCGTTCCTAATTTTAAAAACGATCGTCAAAGTTATGCCAGATAATGCTTCTTTTCACAACAGCTAGACGTAATTTCATATTGTGTTGCCATTTCATAAGAGCGATATTAAATTAGGATGTATTATTACTGAAACATCATTTTTTTTTCTTTGCTACATGGCTACAATAGCACTGTTGTGTTGTAATTGGATTATAGTTTCGTGCTACCCATGTGATGTTTTATAAAGAAAGAAACATGTTTTTTAACGGTATTGTTCTGATTCATCAGGAAACCACAGTTGGCAAGTAAGTATAAGAACAGTGACAAAATGTGGTGTTCGGTTTAATTAATGCAGTTACGTGCAGTATACTTCAATAAAGTTGAAAGACAGTCCTAACACACCTGCAACCGATACTGGAAGTCGGTACTTAAGATGGAGCGTCTGATTTAAAAATAAGAATAAAAAAAAGGACATGCATTTTTAAAGTGCATTCGAACTGAGTGCATGCGCCAGTTCTTGCATAAACTGAGGAATAAAAAAATATATACTCCTCTAATAATTTTAAGTTGCATTGATATGATTCTAAACAACAACTCCTTTCTTTCTTCTATTGCAGTTAAAAGAAACCGACAGCATATTTAACTTTGCAGTTAAAAAAATGAGAGGCAAATTAAGAATAAAATCTATTTATAACAAACGAGATGAAATCAAGCATTTATATAAATCTTCCCACCTGTCAGTAATATTGCAATAAATAATAAAAGAAGCTCTTTGAGAGGAAGTCGAATTGTAGCACTCAAAAAGACCTGCGTATTAAAATATAGCTTTCTTGTAGTGAAACGATAGGATTCCGATATTGTGGTCGATAGGAGGTGTGCTTCATTGATTCGAATCCTGTTAGAGTACACGAAGAACTGTCCCTAAGGCTCTTTTCTATCTTTATTCGAAGGTAGACTGATTTAATCCTTGGCTATTCTTTCTTTTCGTAAAGAGACGTGCGGGTGTTTCGTGGCCTTGGTTAACTCAGCACCTTTTCAAAACAATTTCTTTCTTTCTCTCTATCTTTCTTTATCTCTCTCTCTCTTAAACACTCCCAGTGATATGATGATGATGATCTTGAATTGCGTCGCTGAAATGGCTTTCACTGTTACCAGCAGAATTCTATTAGAATCTTTAACCTATTAAATGGACATTTTTAAAGCTGCGAATTTTATACTATGAATTTAAAAGCAGTTTTATCCAAATAACACGACATTATTTGCTCTACATACACAAGTTTGAATGAGGAAATTTGCTTTTCGGACTCTTTATTTATGTAAAACAGAAACAGTTATGTAATTAGTGATTCATTTATTACCACTTGATATCTACATATAATTCGCGGTTAACTGTCGTGAGAATAGTATTTAAATAATAATTGTTGCTGTGGGTGCAGTGTCTCAATTGCTAGTTTGGTTTCCCAGACGTGTAGATAATATCGTTCGTCAACCAAGAGACTTTGGGTTCGAATCCCACTGTAGATATGAATGTGTAGTAAAACTTTAGTATTTAATTATGTGGATTTCATCCACATAATTAAATATTAAAGTTTTACTTACTGTAAAAGCAAACCCACAGCGAAAGAACAGTGAAGAGGGGGGGCGGGTTTCTTTGCACTTAAAGATTTAAAAGAACAATCTAATTTTCTTGGACAAGGTACGATCCGTCATGCATATACTGGATTAAAGATTATTCCCATTGTCGCTTTAAATGATTTAACCTGATCACACAGATAATATTCCTACAATATACTCACTTTTAATAATGAAACGAAAAGCTAAAGAAAGAAAGAAAAAATATTATTAAGTCAGGTTGTCAGATAAAAATGATTTTTTTCCGATTTACATTTTCAGCTCAGAACTATCTCTTCTTGGTTCGATTACTTTTTTCCTCTTTCATATTTCCCTGTTAATTATCTTTCCAGCAGTTCTTCAGCCATTGTTCTCGCTTCTTTATAATAAAATATTTATTAACCAATAAAGAAAAGCTTGTCTATTCCCCTTAGGAATTTCATAATGATGAACCTTCATTCTGCTAAGAGGTTTTTGTACTTCAATTATGGGTTCAAACGGGAAGAGCACTTAACACTTAATATCGATGAAATTCGGAACCTCAGCTCAACGAAAATCTTTTCAGCCCTTTCAGCAAGTTGGCACCTTATTAAGTGATTGATTAATCACTTGACAAGGAAATGCAGTGGTCAGTAGTACTGCTTGCAAAAACAAAAGTACATGATTGAACTAAGAGGGTGGTCTGAAAAGTTCTCGGCCTAACAATTAAAAACACGAATTTATAATTTCAGAATTAAATTTATTTTTCAACATAATCTCCCTTAAGACTAAGACATTATTCCAGCGATGCTCCACCGCCATTATATTGTCCCTGTAGTAGTTCTCAGTAAGATCTCCAAAATACCCCCCCCCCCCTCTACATCTGCAGTCACCTCTTGATTCGAGGAAAAACGCTAACCAGCGAGGAAGAGTTTTAGTTTTGGGAAAAGACAGAAGTCAGAGGGAGTCAAATCTGGGGATATAGGGTGGATGTTCCAACAATTCATAGTGTAGATCCCTTACTTAATTTTCCCGTTGCCAAAACACCTTTGTGGGCAGGTGCATTGTCCTGGTGAAAGATGGTATTTTTCTTCTGCAAACCGAGTCTTTTCTCACGAATTTTTTCGTCTAGTCTGATTAAAAGATCGGAATAATATTCCCCGGTTATTGTTTTACCCTTTTCAAGATAATTAATAAACAAAATGCCTTTATCATCCCAAAATATCGCTGCCATGACCTTTCCTGCTGATGGAACCGACTTTGTCTCCTTTGGCGCTGAACAACAGGCTTCTATCCACTGTTTTGACTGCTTTTTGGATTCTGGTGTGTAATGGTGAATCCGAGTCTCAACAATAGTAATAAATACACTCACAAAATCAGTTTTATTCTTGTTAAAACGCTCTAACCACTGTTCAGAGATTTTCATGCGAGTGCGTTTTAATCTGCTGTGAGCAAGCGCAACACCCATCTTGCGCAAAGCTTTTTCATTTGCAATTCTTCATGCCAAATATATCTTACACGTTGTTTTGAAATGCCTATAGTTAGCAATTTCACGCACTTTGACTCGCCGGTCATCCAATACCATATCGTGCACTTGATCAATGATTTCTGGTATTGTTACACTTTTTTGGACACGTGGATCATCTTGAAGGCTAGTACGGCCATGTTTAAACTCGGTAGCCCATTTCTTAATTGTCGAAAATGAAGGAGAAGAGTGTCCATAAACTTTTATGAATTTGGAATGAATTTCTTTTGGCGTTAAACCTTCTCCTTTACAAAGAATTTTATAACCGCACGATACTCAGTTTTATCCATTTCAAGGGATAGCTATAAAACAAACTACTTGATAGAATGACTTGAAATTTCACATGGATGCTTATGACAGATTTGCCAACTTTGAAAGAAAAAATCTTGCCGATAGTGTTGTCATCTATGGTCAAAGCCGAGAACTTTTCAAACCACCCTTGTATCTACCTTAACCTTTGCGCTGTCGACAGGTATTAGAAGTGCAAAGCGAATGATTAAGACAGTTGTATTGCAATTCCAGTGTATAAGCAGAACTAATATGGCTTAGCTGGCCTTGAAAATAGATAGTTGAGCTTCGTATTTCATTTCTCTGTGGGTGCATTTAGTATGACCTAGCTGGAACCATCGGAAGCAACAGCACGTGCGAGTTCCAATTTAAATTTTGATTTCATACTTTTATTGGTTTTGGTGAGTTACATTTTTTCTAGTACAGTTTGAAAATAGTTCTGTTTTTTTTTACCGAAATAATTTGGTTTATTCATTTTAGAATCCACATGATTTTCTTTTTACTTTACTTAGTTAAAAATATGATATTCATCACTTAATATCGCCATCTCGTTTGATCATGTTGTTTGTTAGTCTTTTTCTCATACTATACTGTTCTCACTAGTGTTACATTTCGGCATCTACAGCATCCAGTGTACGGAAAGTTCTTCGAAAGAATAAAGTCAAAATATTGTTTCGTTTTTAGTACGATTAACGGATTCTTCCACTGTTTGCGATGAAAACATCGATTAGTTGCTGTATGTCGTCTAGCTGAACAGAAACCGAGTCAAAGATTTTGTTTTTTAGCTGACGTGGCGTTAGGAACGGATGCCTTTCTGAAATTAAGCTGTGCTACATCCGCTGCGGAAGGAGAAGTGTATTATTAGATGCCTGTAAGGTAAGGAATTTACAGCACTAATAGCTTATTGCTGTGTCTCGCAAAGAGACAGAGACAAAAGCAAGTAGTTCGTGAAAAGATTTCGCTACTTGAAGTATTAGTCCATTAACTGATAGATGCGAGCGTGCAATATATCAAGTAACGACTGACTCTTGTAGCGATTTCAGTAAACTTCAATTTACTTTGTGTTGTCTATTTCGGGCAGTCTTCCAGACTTCAAAGAGAGAGAGAGATTAATTTCACTGTGCATGAAAAGAGATCAAGCAGACAAGTACAAATAAGTTCCTGTTAGGACTTGAGAAAAGTGCGTCACCATTGCTTTTTGAATTTATGGTATCAAAAAAGGTGATGTAAAGACATAGGGAGTAAGTATTATCTTCGCCATGCAAAAACAAAACTATTATCTCTTCTATTTCGAAATGTTAGTTTCAAAAGTGAATACCATTATTGTTACTTGCTTTTTGTTGAGGCGCTTCCATAACTCTTCGATATCGACAATACCTTTTGGTTGAAAAGACCTTGATTTTGAATGCTCTTCTGGAACTGAACGCTTTTCAGTCGCAGTTTAGTCCGATCTGATACATCAGTTATAGGGTTTTCTTTCTTGGGACTCGTTTTCTCATCTTCATTATAAACAAACTAGCTACAGAACACATGCAGTTAACAGACATAAGATGCTTGCCTCATACCTGTAGTTGTTTCAGCCTTGTGTTATCACATAGATTATTTTTACTCGGAAAATTATATAACATTTTAGAAATAAATCACGGTGAATATTTTTGCATAGATTCCGGCCTATAAATCTTTAAAATGCTGACTGTAATCACTGTTTTTTTCGGAGATCAACCATAGCTTGTAATGCATGGCGGGGTCGTATTTCTCAGCGTGAGTACTATACTTGGAGTCTCGCGTGAGTTGGCACCGTATGGATGAGTGAATACGTTGCTAAGCAGACTACAAAGAAAGTCCGTTTGAGAGGCGACCGAAACCACTAACTAGCTGTGCTTTCTTTTTATCCATTCATTCGCTCATCAAAAGCGCTTAGGTCTTTAAGAGTCGAAAACATGCCAGACATCTTTGGCTTCGGTAACCATAATCTTAATAGGCTAAGGTAGTGTGTCTCAAAGTGTGGTACGCGTACCACAGGGGATACGTGGCAATTTTCGGCTATGCATCATTACCGCATCGAATAATTATTAAGAAAAAAAAAAAGAATTATTTTAAACGTATATATTTCTCAATCAATTATGTATTATGTATAAATTCTCCTACTCAAATTACGAATTACTATCGCCATGGCGTCCTGGCGATAGTAACTGGTTCCCTGCGGTAAACAACACGCCCTCCCAACAGCATCACTATACTGAAGACGCAAGAAAAACAAGTAGTTTTATTGTATCACTGAATAAGGTACAGAGACATTTGCAGTCTGTGTAATATATTTCTCAACAAATAGTGCAATTAGAGACAACTGGGATAAAAATGGCACTAACTAATGAATCACATTTCCCCTCCAACAGAAACTGCTGTACAGACTCTAGCAAAACCATATGTTGCCAGTGCAACACATGGTTTTGCTTGACACCACCCCGTCGTGAGCGTGTTAAAACTAAGAAATATATAGTGAATGTGTTTCAGATATTATGGAATTCCGGTGAAGGGAATTAGCATTTCAACTCAACTGTTGACTTGCCTTTGTCTTTGGTTCGCGCGATCTTTTGTTAATACCGCACCAATCATATGCACTTCTTCACAGCTGCTCTATCTCTACTGGCCTACCATTGCTGTCTGTTTCGTGCTCTACTTTTACTTCTCATTAGTCATTTGGGAAGGATTGTTCATTGCATATCTCAAGTCTTGTAAATTACTGGTAATTTTTACTTGAAATAATGGAAAAGAAGATGAAGCTATTTGGGTAGCTGACTTTGACGATGCACACAAGAAAACTGTTCTCGATTCCAAAAGTAGCGATAGCAAATAGGAGCTTCTTGGTAAGTCACACCATTTTTAGTTTTTTTTCTGAAAACTTTGGTTTCCGAAAATCCCCGCATGTATCTTGCACCACGATTTTTTAGTTTTAATTTTGGGAAAAAAAGTGCGAGTTATATTCAAGTAAATACGGTAATTTTTTTAGCTTTCAAATTCTTAAGTATGAATCATTGGTTAAAGACTGGATTTATAAAAACGCACAAAAGAGAGTAATATAGCAAATACAAGTAGTTGTAAGCAACAAGAAAACATTGATATTGTATCTGGATCAAATGACAATTATAAGGGTGTGTTGTCTGACATCTCTAGAAAACCAATCAGGAAGATGAAAAATCTTCGTAAGTATGATATGAATTACTTGAAATGTGGATTTTCATGGACAGGAAAGGAAGAGCAACCTATTCCAAATTTTGTTCCATTAAAAACAAATCATATTTTTTACATGAACATATAAATTCAAATAAAATAGACATTTACAATGAAATATAATTTATTTATTTATTATTATTTTGATAAGGGTATACTTGGTAATAATGAAAATTTAAGAAAAGTATGTGGATATCTGAAGTGTGAGAAACACTGGGCTAAGGTAACAGTCTTATGCCTATGATATAGTTTTGTATGTAACTTGTTTGTGATCTCATGGCCGATCTGCCTGATTGCAGGATGAAACACCCATCAGAATAGATATTCTGATGGTACTAAATATTAGATGGAAAAAGAATTAACATCCCAATGAGTTTCAATATCTTCTTACCTACCAGAGTAGTAGCGTACATCATTCTGTTCTTAAATAGCTTCTGCATACCATTCTGAGAAGTTACTAATATTTATTACAGATTCTCAAAATCCCATCCTTAAGCATTAGAAATTCAAAATTAGCGTTTGTCATCACAAATGGATTATTACATACAGGTATATGTCTTCTCGCTAGCAACTCGTTTATCCACAAATCCATGGTTCTCTTCACTTTTCAACTGGAGACCCGAGTATTAAATTCCGCTCGATTTAATCTCGAATATATATATGTTGTGTGATATTTATATTTTATTTATTTTGACTGTTCCGCTCTGTTATAATTGTGTGAGTGATTGATATACGAAATATTTGTTGTACATATTTCCAACTTTTAACGGTGTACATTTTAAGCATTCATTAGAATGGACATCTGTTTAAGGAAACAGATATCCATTCCATGCAAATTCCATTAAAAAAAAAAACAAGCGTACATTAGAATATACGCTTTCTTTAAAATGGGATTTTAAGGATTTTTTGTGATATATAGGAAAGAAAACTGAAGAGAAACACATTTAAAAAAATAAAAAGAACACAAAAAAGAAACGTTGCTTGCAGCGCATATTAAAAAGAAAAAGTCTACTTTGCTAACTTTGAATATTCAAAATGTGTTTTTTATTTGTAAATGATGTAGTTGGAAGTGTGTAGTATCCTTGTGTGGGAAAAAGATGTTGTCGAGTATCATGACACGAAACATGATTACGTGTGCAGTTTTGTTTTTGTTGCTGAGCTACTGTTTGCGGAATTAATTAGCAATCACGTTCTGTCTCATCACTTTTCAGTGTTGCGAAGATCTTGTGTGGAACAGATTGCGACACGATTTAAGACGGTGAAAATACGTAAACACATTTATAAGAATGTGAAAAAAACAGAGATCGTTAATCTCCACTTCTCCTAGGAGAGCGAAAATAAAAAGAGAGAGAGAAAGAAAAATTCTTTCTCTAGATTATGGATGCTCACTCATTACTTTGCCTACTATCTTAAAATTTCAATTAAATATTTTCTCATTGTACAGTGATAATTATATGATTTCATGATAAAGCAATATTTTCTCAACTGCTAAGTCAATTACTGCATTTAACTTATAAAAATAATAATAGTATATTTAAATAGTTAAGGATACGTCTTGAATTAGACTGTATTAATATTTAGTCTGTTTTTGTTTGCATATATAGACTAATAAATTTTTAATGCAAGGATGTAGCAAGCATGCCTTGCGATTGTGCGTGGCATTTGACATCCTCTGCCTTTTTCAAGATAATCAGTAAAGAAACTTGATTATTACTTATTAATTTAATTATTCGTTTACTTCTTTTTTATTACTCATATTTTTATCCCGTGAGTTTTTAACCATAAGGATTAATTTAGTGAGCCACGATGATGCGAACTCAATGTACCAAGCGAAGAAATTGATCATCTCTAGGTATACCTTGACGTGAAAATGGAAAATGATCGCCTCAGTAGCTTTGGCATTAGTTTTATATTTCGTTATGTTATCATACGAAGGTATGAGATGCAGAAAAGTCTTACAGAAGAGATTCGTCTCTTTTATAAAACTGAAAGTTAAGCCATTAATAAGCTTAAACGTAAACTGTACGGAATCCCAATGAAAATGACATCGTTGGATTTTTATGTTAGGAATTAATATGTCGTTTAATTCCCTTTGTAAAGAAAGGTCTTAGTAAGCCGATTTGTTAAATTATAACTTTTAATACGTGTAGAATATTTTTTTTTTTATTTTCTCAGCATGTGTAAGAAAAAATAACATTCAGAGTACAGGATATTGAAAACGAAATAACTGATTTACAATGAAGCAGAGTTGGAGACCGAAATGTTAATTGATTTTCACAATATTCTCACCAAAGAGAACTTATGATTGAGATTGCGTAAGATGCAAAAGTATACGTTCTTTTTTTGAACTATATATGTGTATATTTTTTTAAAAACAACCGTTGCTAAATTAAAGAAGCTTTCTATACGGGAAAATCCTCGTTGTATTTATAATAATTAACAACTCGTTAAAGTTCAGAAACCCACATGAAAATAATCTCATTCGTTTCAGTTTTTCTTTCACCTATTGATGATGAAGCATTTCTCATGAAAATATTAAAAACACTTTAATAATAAACAAGATACCTTTGGATTAATATCTCTTTTTCGTACATTAACTAGCTTTTTTTTCCCTTGCGTACATCCAACTGTTCATTAAGTGCAGCTGTTAGTTTCTCGTATTCTGCAAGACTGAGAAAAAACACGCTTAAAATATTGAGAAGTAACGTGTGCAAGAATCGCATTATTTAAAGGGTGTATTGCTTCATGAAGATTATACGTTTCACCATCTCTGAACACCAGTGATTACCTTCCAAAATTGTTGTTTTCTAATACCAACTTCGCAAGCTATTTGATGTAATCCTTTTATTGTAGCATCTAGTAGTGCGTAAGCATTTGTTATGTATCTTTTCTTACACAATTGGTTACTATGCTTATACATCTTTTGGTAGTTAATGACTTTTCTCTTTTAAACATAGCGAATCAGTTATTTTGTTTGATTAGGATAATTCTTTCGAAACTATTTTCCTAGAATGAACTAATGGGCTTGGGCTGAAAAAACGTATCTTTTAAACATAATTTTTCAAAACAGTTTCAAAACAATACAATGTCTCTTCCTTTGCACTTCCTTCTTCTTCCTTTAAAAATGATGAATTGCAATTTTGAAATCGGAAAAATCTGTTTGGTGTATAATTAAAGAGCTTGTTTTGTTTCGTTTTCAAGTATTAAAATCTAATATAATTAAAAAAAGGGAATCACTTGATTTGTTTGAACTAAGCGGAATTTACAACCAGAATGGTAAGAATTATAACATGATACTTGATTATTAACGTACATTTAATTATTTAAACTTCAGCAATAGGAATCAAAAGAATAAAGAAAAATATGTGAACTGAAATAACCAACTTTTACGTGGAGTGATTAGAAAATAGTAAATGCTGTGAGAAATGCTTGAGATTTGTTTGTTTCTAAGATGTAACAAGTGTTGTACTTATGTTACAGAGGTTCGTGGTGACAGAAGTGCCATAAAGACAATTTTATAAGAGCTTTCTATTCTTCAACTCTTATTACTAAAGTACAGAATTCCTAATCATGTATTGTGTGGAGTTATCAAGAAATAATTGGTCAGAATACGTCATCCTTGGGTTAACGCTACTGTAATGAACGCTTTCTGTGAATCTATCTTAAAACTTCTCGGGTAACTTAGCTAGGGTTTTTAGCACCCTTGGCAATTTCGTTGCTAAGCGCCTTTTATACTGTGACATTTTCGATAATTTTTAAAATTTCTTGTCATCGGTGCCCTTGGCAACTTCCCCAATGTCAGAGTGTCACTACACCTCTATCCTTAGGCATTTCAGTTGAAGCTTATGAAATATTAAATTTCATAAGCTTTAATATATTGCAAATAGTATTTGTTGTTTCATTTAGACTGTTGGTTTAACTTGACATTTCGATATGACCAATATTTGGTCATATCGAAATGACCAAAATGCTAAATATTTTCATTCCAGTAGGTGCTTTTATAAATGGAATGTGGTTTTTTTTCTTTTTTTTTTTGGTAACAACAACTCGAGCTTTCTGTATCATCGTATTTTATATTTAGGAAATGCTTTTTGTGTGACAAGCGATGTATTGTATTCCTTAAACTGTCTTATAAAAAATGATAAAGAAAATAAAAAGGTAGAAGCAATAAAATACAGGTGCACACTTTTCGTTCATTCTTCTTTCTCTTTTCACTTTTGTCATTTCTTTGTGCTATCTGTAAATCTTTTTTGCCACTTTACGCGAGTATGGACGTGGTTCGGAAGTTTTAATGTAATTCCAAAGATAGCCCAAAGGTGCCACTTTCGTTATAACTTTCTTAAATCTCTGGGATTTCTTTCAAAACGAAGTCAGTTGCCCTTGAAGAATACTCAGTGTGACGACATGTTTTATCCTTTTTTTTTTTTCCAGAACAAGAAAAGAGATTTCCAGGGAGAGAGAAAGACGTTTCAAAAATGAAACTACGCATGCTACTCACATACTTTTCATTTCATGGTTGGGTGTGTTCCGCTCGACAGTTTTGTCCGCAAAAGAGAAGTTAGTTCATAGGAATGTAGGCCATTATCTGAAGACAGTTTCTTCTCCATAACCTATGGAAGTGCAGGGTACCTTTTGGATTAATGAATGCCATCAAAAGATAAATAATGGAGAGAGGCCAAAATCAGAGTACACGACACAGTGAAAGATTGTTGTATTTACATTTGGCAGTAACCTGTTATTAGGGACAGTTTCTCTCTAAGCACCGTCATGTTAAATGCTGTTATGAGGATTATCTAAAATTTATTGCATAAGTAAGACAAAGAAAAGGGTCTGGAAGACTTAGAATACTAATAGCCAGCAGTTTAATCACCAAGCTTCGTCTGCAAAATGAACAAAGTAATTTTGAGGAATCTGATGTATTGCTAGGATATTGAAATGAGTTCTCTTCCTTCACGTACTCGTGCAATATATAAAGGATTATATTTATTAAACTGAAAATCTTTATCGGCTGCTCCGTTCAGCTGGAAGAAGATATGACGTCAGCTTGTGTAACTTGTGATTAAAAAAAAAACAAAAAAACTGGGAACTGTCAATCATTTTTGGTAAGAAGGAAGTTCTGGGTGTGTGTGATGAACAATTTATTCTCTCTCTCTCTCTCTCTCTCTCTCTCTCTCTCTCTCTCTCTCTCTCCTTTAAGATAATACTGCAGGGATTTTGCTACACGTTTTCTCACAGTTCATCTCTTAAAAGAGATACAATGCTGATTCGTAAGGCGGAAACATTTTCTTCATTTTTCCGAAATATATTCATCATATTTTCTAGCGAAGACAAAAGTCACCTTCCTATTAAAGGTTTGTTACGATCGAGATAAGAAACGATGTTTTGAATTGTGCTGACTCAACGGATATTGTCTTTCTTATATAAAAAGCGATAAGTGCCTTTTATATTAGATATCAATCTCTTTTTCGCCGTGACGTACGGTATTCTAGTTTATACGATGGTTACTTACAAGCTAGGGGGATTTCGTATGTAGATTAATTCTGGAAGATATTTACTTGGGAAAAAAGCGTGTGATTACCTGTCAGAGATTTATTATGTACTGTCCTCTAAGAAAGAGGGGAAATACATCTCTCTAAAATAAAAAGGCCATTAAAATGTATAAAGCAGTGATAATTTATATGGTTATGCTAAATATTATGCCTGATTAAATAAAATGTTAGCCGGTTACATAAGGAGGTTGTAGAGTTTCTCCTCACTGAAATCCTGCAAGATAGGACAGAAGAACACACGCAGTGAACAGCCATACACTGTTTCATACTTTCGTTCTTCAAAATAACAACAAGCAGCAATAGTCTTCGTATCTTTTGATGTAGGTGTTTATCAATGGGTAGTCCGTTTGCATAAAAGTATCGCTGTTAAGTTTCTATTGAAATGAGTAGACAGACTGCCTGTGGAAATTCATCAGAAATCATCTACTATATAGGGTACACAAACAACTAATATCAGCATTGTCAGAAGATGGGTTAGCAGATTAAAAACGGGAGAATATACGTGAAAAGTACAGGTAAACTATCCGACATTACCGACATCAGAAAAAGGTAGTTTTTTTTTTTTTTTTAGTATCATAAAACTTTGGGGTGGGGGGAATAAAAAAAAAATATTACAAAAGGAAAAAAAAGACAGCAATTCCAGCCCTCCTCAATAATGCCAATCCTTATATAGCCTTGCATTCCATCAGACTGGCCATGAATCTTAGTATTCAAGCCATTCAATAGTCCCCACTTACCTTTAAGTGATATTTTATTTATTTGGTTCCCTAAAGTTTCCCTTACGTGGACATCACTTTGACTAGCGACTAGGAATTAAAAAAATGTCCAGATTGTTCATAAGCTCTGACCATTTTTTAATATTAGTAAGAATACTATATTTAATATTAGTGTCGGTATTAAAATAAGGTTTATTTGTGAAAATTATTTCAGAAACGGGCATTGCGTTCTACCATGATCGCGAACATTATTATAGCATTTAAATCATATTTTATACTAACAGAAGGATGATATTTAAAATTAGAATGCCATAGAGCAGGGTTTCTCAAACTTTTTTTACGACGGAACACTTCACAAATCCTGAAATGTTCACCGAACACCTTGGTTATTTTGTAATGTATTAATTAATAATTAATTGGTAATTTAGCTTATTTTATCGTTAATTAATCGATAATTAATTATTAATTAAACATCGATTAAACCATCATTAAATTAATTTGTGCTGAATTTCATTGACATATCCTATTCTGATCACCAAAAATGTATAATATTATTATAAGTACTTATGAGTGAATGCAGACTTTCCTGTGTGCTGGTTTTGTAGGCTAGGTAAATATAAATAAAATAAATGAGTACATCTAAGCGTTAAAAAAAAACAATCATTTATTGTCAAATGTTAATTAGTAAAAACAAAACACATAAAAATAGTAAAACATATATTGCAAATTAAGTTCTTAATGACTCCGCTGTTCTGGGGTCTTTGAATTACAAATTCTTTTGATATCAGGCACAATATTAGAAAGATGAATTCTCATATTTGGTGTAGCGTCGAATCTGTTCCTGGACTTTGATTTAGTTGCAGCATAATATGAAAATCCTGCCTCGCATAAATATGTCGTTGTAATAGGAAGTAAAACAAGAATAGCTAGTTTTGACACGCTTGTCCAGAAATCATTTATTGGTAGTTCCTTGTATTTTTGTTTTAAATCAGAGTCACTAATTAAGTCAATTAGATTTTCATGGTCACTTGCGCTGAAGCCTGCTGTCTTAGCTGTCACTGTAAATGGATTCAGAACCCAGGAATTGTCCTCACTGGATTTTGGAAAATATTGCAAAAGGGTTGATTGCAAGTCATGCAAGTGTTCTAAAATTACGTTAGATACTTCTTCATTTACTTTAGCATTTATTTCAGTCAAAAATTCATGCAAGGTGGTAAAACAATCAAAATTATTCTGTTCAACTGTAGAAATCCAGAATTGCAACTCCCTATCAAAAGATGCAATTTTATCTCTTGTATTAAAAATTGTAATATTCTTTCCTTGTAATGATAAGTTAATTTTATTTTACTTTGTAAAAATATCTGCCAGATACGCAAGACTCATCAACCATGAAGAATTTCTTAATAATTCAATAAAATTTTTTCCTAAATTATGTGACATCTAGAAGACCATTAACTCACTACGAAGTTCAAAAAGCCTCAATAATGCTTTTCCTCGGGATAGCCATCTCACTTCAGTATGTAATAAAAGTGCGTTATGTGCACTACCCATTTCATTATTTTAATGAAATGGGTAGTGCACATAACACAAAACACAAACATAACACAAAATTTTAAATAATCTGGATTGAAGTGGTCGAGATTTTACATAGTTGATCATTTTTACGGCTTCATCCAAAATACTTTTTAAATATGTAGGAATTCTTTTTGTTACTAGTGCTTGTCTATGCAAAACAATGACTTTTGGTGGCTCTTGTAGCTACTTGCAGGATATACATGTTACAACCTCCCTTCATCTTTCCTACCACTGCTTGAGCACCATCTGTACAAATATCAATACACTTCTCCCAACCGATTTCCTGTTTTGTAATATAATTATTAATACAGTTGAATATATCTTCTCTGGTAGTTTTTTCTTGTAGATATTCGCACATTTCATTTCTTCAATACTTTTATCAAATATGTAACACTAGTAATACAGCGAGGTCCTGCGACATCTGTAGAGTTATCCATTTGCAATGAATATTCACTGCAGTCTAAATCGATTAATTAGCTCTTTTTCTATGTCAGCAGAAATATCTTTGATGCGGCGTGAAACAGTATCATTTAATAATTGTACTGCATCTATTTTTTTAGCAACCTGCTCGTTTAACATGCATAATACAATGTCTGTCACACAAGGCATAATGAGCGTCTCACCAATTGTATGAGCTTCACCATGAAGTGCAATGCGGTAACTCACGCGAAAAGACGCCTCTGTTGCATTTTCAGTTGAAGCAATTGTAGCCATTTGAAGTTTAGATTTTTCTAGCGAGTCACGTCGTCTCTTAAAAAAAAAAAATGTATATCTTTTCCTTTGTAATCAGTGTATTTCGTTTCGAAGTGCCTACGAAATTTAGCTGGAGCCAAAGAACTGTTTACTAGTATTTTATTACATAAAACATCAGGAGCACGTGTATTGCCAATATACGTAAATCCATAATTTAAATAACTTTCTTGGTACTTCCGTTTTGGTCTGTTCTTAGATGACTCTTGTTCTTTAATATTAGCTTTTGAAGAAACCGCCGTTTGCAATTCCATATCTTCTCCAATCATACGAGTAGATGTGTCAGCAGAAGTACTTG
Source organism: Typopeltis vanoorti (assembly GCF_054136105.1). Lineage (NCBI taxonomy): Eukaryota > Metazoa > Arthropoda > Arachnida > Uropygi > Thelyphonidae > Typopeltis > Typopeltis vanoorti. The sequence goes on from NC_143562.1 coordinate 83,964,589, forward strand.
CTCCTCCTTGTGTTAAAGTTCCTGTCTTTAAAGACGAATCCATGGGTATTTTTTCAATAATATTCAAATTCCAATATTTGTCAGAGCTATAATAAAAACAAATAGAATTGTGTTGTAAAGGTAACTTTAGCATGAAAAACAATAAGATTATAAATAAGAAATGTCGAATAATATAAAAGTAAATGAATAATGGAAAATAGTAAAAAAAGACCGCAGTACACAAAAGTAAATATGAATTGTAACAATACTTGTAAGAAAAGTACTAAACCGTATCAAATAATGTAAAAGCAATTGTAATAAGAATGATTTGATAAAATGTTCAGTAACAAAAATTAAACAGTTCGAAATAAATCAGATATTAATTATAAATTTAGTTAAAAGAGTAAGAAGAATTATTTTTTTAAAAGTCGCCTCGCTTACGCCCTATATACGGGAATAGAAAGGCGTTAGCTGATTTTTTTTTTCCCCGAGGGCTCGGTGCCAACAAATTTACTCGTAAATACCTTTCCAAATTTTTTTAACATTCATACATTAACATAAGTATTAATAATTAATTATGGCATAATCATAAAGAATATTAGTACACTTATGTATACGGTGTGGCATGTTGACAAATATAAATTACATTTAAATTAGTTATCAATCACTGGACTAATGAAATGTTGTAGCATGTCGTAGTTTCTTCAGGCAAACATCATTAAATTAATTTGTGCTTATTTTCATTGACATAGCCCGTTCTGATCACCAAATATATTTATAATATTATTATGAGTACTTACGAGTGAATGCAGACTGTTTCTCCTGTGTGCTGGTAGTTTTCCCCTCCTTTTATACATCCTGGAGATCTTTGTAGGCTTCAGGTGGATGACTCACTATCTGTTCCGTCACAAACACCTTCAATAAGAGATTTCTTAATACCAAAATTAAACAAAGCCTTGTCTCTTATTCATATTAATTTTAACTCTGCATTCCTATTACTTTTAAAAAAATCACGGCACTCCGGTTTCAGAACAAGCACTTACACACTGCAATACGAACTTGCGAAGAAAGTTTTCAGTATTAATAGATTTGAGAACCGGATACAGACTACCTTGATCTTCAATTTCAGCGGAAAAATTTTCTTTAAAGTTCCTTGCTGATTGGTCACTGATATTTGCAACGCAGATGTTATTTCGTTCAGTTTTGAGAACCCCCCGGCGATTGTTGTAATCTGCTTGCCGGCAATTTTTATGATCGGTCATAAACGGCGGTATTCTCTTTCTCGATTGTTGAAAGATTTCGATGTGTGAAAATTAACGATAATTCATGAATACTTCCATGTTTAAAAATATACTGCTTGGTCACTGACATTTGTTACACAGATGTCATTTCCTTCAGTTTTGAGGACAGAAGATATGACACCAATTGTTGTAATGGGCTTGCAGGTAATTTTTGTGACCCACCATAAACAGCAGCGTTCCCTCTCCCAAATGTTGAAAGCTTTCGATGTGTGAAAATTAACGATGCACAGATCTAGGTCTGAGCTTTTCGACATATTCACGAATATTATTCTCCTCAGAATATTTTTACTATAAAATATTTATTCATAAAAAATACTTAGAAAACTAAAATGACAAATTTCAGAACTTCTCGCGGAACACCTATTCACCCTCCGCGGAAGATGAGTGTTCCGCGGAACAAAGTTTGAGAAACCCTGCCATAGAGCAAGACACTGAATAGAAGGCATGCTCAGAATACAACTGATACGAAAAATATTTAAAAGCTGAATAACACTCAAATGAAAAGACGTCGAAAATGCAAATTATATGCAGGCAATTTTATTTCTCTATTTTCTATCAAGATTTTTTCAGTTCATTTATTTTATTGGTCTTCTGTTTGAAGGATATTTTAGGAATACTAATTTAACCATCAAAAGCAGCAAAAGATTTCCGTTGCTGATCAAGTGGACAACTTCGCGAATCTTTAACACAAAGTACTTCTTAACACGATCAGAAATGTGAAATGTATCGGAATGTGAAGTTCAAATTTAAGAATGTTAAGAAAGTATAACTATTTTCTTCTGATTTGTGCCAATTAATTAACCTACCAATTGAAATAGACCTGTTAACATGTCGAATATGATAGGTGGCAGCACCGAAACATGAAATTTAAACAGTAACAAACAAACAAACAAAATTTACCAGTAGCAGATTATTTTAAAATAATCTGCTACTGGTAAATTACAAAATAACAGATTAAACCACTTAAAAGTTTCAACTATGGTTGACAATTTTTAATTAAATCATGATAGCATTTAACCAGAAATTCTTATTATTATAACACATATCATCAGAACTCTCTTTTTTGTACGTTTTTGAATAACAGATCTTAACAGATACTTGCGAAGAAATTCCTTGTGTAAATGCATGTATTTTTCTGATTCTTCTATTTCTTTTTTTTTTTTTGAAACAGTATCTTTATTTTTCTGTGTGAATTTCTTCCTTTCTATGTTACTTGTGACGTTAAGGTATCGATTGGCATTTTCTGAGGTTAGGTCTGATTAAACTTTGATTTTCCAAATTAAAAAATATAATAATACAAAACAGTAAAAATCTAAACATTTGTGATTAAGATTACTTTTGAGCTTACTACCTTTAAAAGTTATCACAAAAGAAATATTACTACTTATTTAATTTTTATCAAAATTCTTTGGCTGGTGTTAGGTTACTAACTTCATATATTAAATGTGTGTGTGTGTGTGTGTGTGTGTGTGTGTGTGTGTGTGTGTGTGTGTGTGTGTGTGTGTGTGTGTGTGTGTCAATATTAGATATACAATATCGACATCGACAAAATGCATAGGTCAGTAATTCCTGTATGATAAAAAAAACGAAATGCTTTTCTGATACTTATTTATTAAGAAGTTGATTATAATGGTAACAGCAGTTTTTATTGTCATGTATCCAGCTTCCATTGTGAATGCAGAGGGAGATAGCCTAGATATATGTTTAATTGGTGTTTTTTGTGCCATTAACTGTAAATATCTTTAGGATTCGCTTTAAATTTAGATATTCACTGTGTACCTGTGTATGATTACTACTCAACAAAATGAGTCTGCGCCCATGTCAACAGTGTTTCCAGGCGTGTCTTGAAATTGAACAGTAGTTTTTGTCGAGTGCAATTCCCATGCAAATATATGGTGATATTATTTGAGTTTCTTATGACTCATTGTAACAGTCGCATTACCTCAAATTTCCTCTTTCAACTTGCTTTACTACGACAGTGAATACAGAAAAATTAGAATAAAAAGGTAAACGAATCGAAACGTTAAGAATTGGTACGAAGTTGTGTGTGCTCGGGTTATGAGTCTTATCACCGCTCATTTACATTTTTCATCTCGCTTTATGGCACGTAACTCATTATGTTTACTCAGCATGTCACTTGCAATTAATTTATTGCTGGAAATGGCTGTTATGTTTGACTTAATGGGGAGAAAATCCTACTGTTATTGTCTCACTTAGCATACTTTGTGTATATTAGGAATCAAAAATAAATTATCAGCATAAGTGACCACTCGAAGTGATCCACAAATAATGCACTAGAACACGTAATCCCCCCATCCTCATCCCCAGTAAGTTTTATATTTATTTGCTATATTCCAGTTAATCTCTGAGTAAAGTATGGAGGTTATGGAGATATATAGAATTCCCCAGAAGGAATCTCTTACACTTCAGAGTGATTTCCTGAGTGATTTTAAGTTAAAAAAAAAACAACAACAACTTTATCACACCATAAGTTGGATTGCTTATCGGCATTGAGATAATGGAAACTGTAAGAAAAGAAATGGAAAAAAAAATTGCGTACTAATGCCGCGGAGTTCCTTAATTTATGAAAATTCATTCTCCCTTATATCAATAAAGGAACATCTTCAGGTATGTTTTCCCCACTGGGACAATCACCGAACGCGCCGTCAGATTAATTAGTTCCTAAACAGTCCACACCATACATTGCCCAAAAGCGTTGGAAATTTGTTTCAACTATTGCACGAGCACTTGCACCAACTTCCAAATGCTTATTACGAGTATTACTTAATCTCTCGAAAAAACAAATAAATGAAAATAAAAATAAGTCATTTCATTTGTGAATAAAGTGAATCTGCACAAATCAGAATTTGCGAACAACCAACGACAAAGGTACACTCACGTTTCATAATTAGTCTCGTCAAGGTACTGGTTGGCCGAGTGGTTAGCGTCTCCGCTCTCCAGCGAAGAGGCCGCAGGCATGGATGTTTGTGATTGTCCTACAAACTTTGTGCTGAAAGGGAATCTGCGACGCTACCACTTATTCTAGCAGAAGACATCATTTCCAAAACCATGTGAGGTACGGCAGTGACCATACGGCGTCTACGGATGTCAAATGTGAAATTTTTTTTAAAAAAGGTACTGCTTTTAAACAGCGCAATCCAGCGCTCTCCAGTCCTTTTAGAAAATCCACGACATATGGATATTCTCCGACTATTCCAAGACTGCCGTACTGCTCAAAGCACGCTACTGTTGAAATTGAAAAAAAAAAAAAAAAAAAAAAAACTTTCCTTAGACGTCGGTCTGCATTCAAACTTGTCAATTCGAAATAATGAAATCGTAATTTTCATGGGTATTCCTCAAAATATCCATGGCAATTTTCATGGGTATTCCGCACGGTTAGCCTAGTGGCTGTGCTCTTCGCAACCATATGCCTGGGGAAGGAGTGTCCTAGGTTCGATTCTCGTCGGAGACGTGAGGAGCTCAATGATCTTCCTCAGCCATACCAAGTTAGCCGGTCTTGGCCGCGGGCAGTAGGGTTTTCCCCCCAGTTTAGCTGGGATTTTTTCATCCCGCAAGCAGGCAAACAGTCCCATGAACACACACGGACTGCAGTCATGAATACCTCCATTAGGAATGCAGCAGAGGAGTGGCGTACCGGCTGCATTATTTCGCCATGACTCCTCATTAGGAGAAGACCCAACCCGTCTGTAACAGACGGAAGTGAGAGATAGATAGATTCCTCAAACAGCTCTGACGTTATTGCAGTTACATAAACTTTAAATGATAGTAAATATCAGCTTATTCTGATTTAGAAAAGTAAGCTTGAATCTATTTAATTACAAACATCGAAATAACACGAAAAGGAATGCTGTTGTTGACAGACTCTGAATAACTCTTGCGAGAGCGAGACCCAAAAAAAAAAACTAAATATCGTGCGATCTAGTACTAAAAGAAAGGACACCTATTGAGATGTCTTAGTGGAATATGTTGCATATATTCCTGAACATCCGGTAAGTCAGAATCCACAGTGAGGCCGCCAAGGCAGAAGTAATTCGTTTGATGGTTAATATCGGAAATGTTAGCTGATTCCCAAAAGGCATCATTGACTGATCGACTCTTTCAGTTTATCAATAGGAAAGGCGCTTTTTTTGACTCGACAGTTTTTTTTCTAGTTAAAATGTGACACAATAATGAAATTGAAAAAAAAAAATTATTGGCTAAAAATATTATTTCTTCAGTATTTGAATAAATTTCTCATCAGTGAAGAAGTTTGCCTTCCGTAAACAGAAAATATTTGACAAGAACGATAGTAAACAAACTCAATTAACTGAACGGCATTCTTTTTAAATTTTTTTAAAAAAGTATCTCAAATGATTTGAGATAGTTACTAAACATTCGGATGTTATTTAAGATATAACACGCCTTTGAGAATATTTACATTAGCCAAATAAGCTAATTCCAGGAAAAAATACCAGAGTAATGCCGCTAGCCTGGAAAATAAAGCAGGACTCTCAAAACACACGACAGTGCAAACGCGTCTATTCTAGTGGGATAACTGCGCAGTTTTTGTGCCTGCCATTTGCAAAGCCTGTAAAGGAAAGTACTCCCAACCAATATAATGTGAATGACAGCACGATATCGAATCTGATTTGAAGTAATAATTCCTAAGTGGAAATTACAGGTCTTCGGATATCTCCACTTTTCTATCTCATAGTTGCTCAGTAACGCAGAGAGCACCGCAAGAACCTAGAGTTGGCGTCCTGAAGAATATAATTGAGTCCACAAACGGTGTGTTTATGCTAGTTTTTTGAGTCATCTTGATGAAGTCGGTTGCATTACCTGAAGTCGGTTGCATTACTAAAAGTAAAATCGGTAGTTTTTTTCCAATATGTAAGGAGTCAATAAATTTCTTACTTTTTCGCAGTCATTTACTCCACACGGCACTGTTGTGTTACATATTATGTAACATATACAGGTAAACTTGGATAGAATCACTTTCCTTCTTTACAGCTTCTTTCGACTTGCAGATAAAATTGTCAGGTCACAAAATTCAATCTATAGAGGTATCGACAATGAAGAAATTTTATTTCTTACTGAGTTTGTTGCAGTGTTTTGGCATGATTCTCAGAGACAGGCGGCTAATGGCTTGATAGCCAAATTGTGGGATAATTAGCATTAGTAAAGTTAACCATTCATGAAGAATCTACTTGGAGTAGCTACATCTTTCGTGAAACGTTTCGCCGCATGCAGTGTGGCAATTCATTTTCATTGCAATTTTTTTTATTAATTATAGTGGAACAGTGCGATCTGCTTCCTTAGCTCAAAAACTTGTTAAAAACTGTTCAAATTTTTTCATGTCATACACTTTACCCTCAATAGTTAGTCTCGTGCCATACACTCTGTTGATTTGGGTCGCTACAGCGTTGATACATTTTCACATCTATTTCAAATCCTTTGGTAGCATGAAAGACAAAGTATTCTTTGAATACTGCCATATAAAAAAAAAATCCATTGAGATGAAGTCACGTTATTTGGGTAGCCATTTCAGTTGGCCAATTTAACCAGATCGGCGATGTGGAAGTCTCTGGTTCAAAATCTGTTACATCTGTAGATGATAGTTTGGCATAACCACATCGTTCTGCACAATGGTTGTCCTCATTTTGTGTCACTTTGGTAGAATCCGTTCATCTTATCGAGGTAGTTTAAACACCTGTCATTTTGTTTTTGAAAAAAAAAAAAAAAAAACTGACCATACATCTTTTTCAGAGAAATTGATCATACTTTTTACGGTCTCCTTCATCTTGTACGGATTCGTGGATTCCCCTCCCCCTACACACACACACACACACACACAACACACACACGCGCGCGCGCGCAAAAATTGCAAGTTGTGATGACTGATGTCATTTGTGAAATATGGAACCTATTATTTGTAGCCTTGTCATTATCAATAATTTCTTGGAGAATACAGCAAAATTGTCATCTCTTTATGTATGTTAACAAGCTTCAGGACGTATAGCATTTGCAGTTTATAGAGACGCAATGAGAGTTGATCTGTAGAGACGTCAAACACTCTGTCTCTCTCTTTCTCTCGCTGTTCTATCTATCTGGTCTTGATCGTTGACTTATTCGGACTTCTTTCTTAGGATTTTATGCCTGCTGCACGCATTCCACGGGTGCATTGTACTTTTTCTCCAGGCAAATTCATCCCTTCTTCACAAACAGCGTGTTTTACCTAAGTAATCAAGTATCGCGCTGGCGGGTTCTTGTGATAACGACTCCGAAACGGTTGGTTCGTAGCAGTGGCCAGCTGTGTTTCTTGATAGTGAAGCACACAAACTGTTATTCATCTTAAGACCGCAGCGCTACTACCCGTCTATTCCCTTTTGACACCTTAATTTTTTCTGGTAGCATGTGAAACAGGGTACGAGGGTGGAGCTGAAAAGTTCTGATAAACACCTAGAATAAAAATGATATTAAAGTAATTGATATAATTACCACAAGGAAGAACATGAGTTCATAACTCTGCTACTAGTATGTTCTTTCTTGTGGTTATAATATCAGTTGTTTTAATATCATTTTGTTCTAGGTGTTTATCCGAACTTTCCAGACCCTCCTCATGTTCTTTCATGAGTTATGTATCATTTAATTTACTGATTGAGTATATATTAATTTGAAGAAAAGATCAGAAATGATTTTTGCTTCACAATGCAATTAAATATTTTAATCGATAAGCATATTTCCCTTTTGTTAGTGATTTCGATTTCCATTTGGAAGTGAAAGGTACTGAAATTTCGACCTGAGTATTTCTGCAAAGCATGTCAGCTTTCTATCTTTGCCTCTGAAGGAACAAATAAAGAGACCAAATAAGGAACCCAGAACATCTTTCTGATGTTCATGTCGAAAGGTGGTACAGTCCATTTAAGTATTATTATTATTACGTGACACCTCTAAGGAGTCCAGTGACTATCGTGGAAGTGCACACTACTCTACCACACAACTCACCGTCTCCTCCACTTAATCCTCCAACAACACAACGGTACCATCAACGCACAACGCCATGTACCTACCACCACCCATAGTATTTGTTGTCTGTAAATTGCGTATGTTCTCAAGGCCGATTTGCCTGTATGCTGGAGGAAAAACCCACGTTATGGAGATAAAAAAAAACTGCTACATCCGCGTGTTGCTACTTTTAGTGATATCAGTTCTGTATGTTATCAGCACTCTCGGAAAAGACATGGATTCGATTCTCGTCATTACAAGAGGAATCCTTATGATTGTTTTTTCTCTAGAAACTCTGGATTTTCATCCTACGTACAGACAAATCGGCTCAAGTCACGAAATTTACAGACAAAAAAATATCATTAGTAACGGTAGATGGCGTTGTGTAGTTGATGTCACATGATAATAATAATAATAATAATATGTTCCTTCGTTGCAACGAAACTTTCTGTTTCTTTGTATATATATTTTATCTTTGATTGCTAAAATACTAATTAATATTTATTAAAATGCGTGTGGGTATAGCGCGCGCTAATGTCATTCGGCCTGCACCTTGATTAAATATTTGGCTTTCAAACTTCGAGACTCGGAAACTTCCGATTTAAGCAGTCTCGTCTGTACCTTGTAATAACATTTTTAACTTCTTGGACTACTCAGTTTAGTGTACGGATCTATATATATGTACATCATATGTATGAAAATAACTCAAGTTCATTAAAATAAATAATTAAGAAGAACATATTAATTATTGAGCTGTCTTCATACTTGTTTAGGAATCGTAATAATATGCTAATAGGATTCAGCAAAAGAATGAGATAGAAGAAAAACGTTTAATCTTGTTACTATTTTCTTTGGTCTGAAGTGAGATTTGCAAAATGAAGCGGACATCACAAAAATTCATAATTGGATATTTTAGCTCGGTTTTAATTATGTTGCTACGGCGTGAAGTGGCTTTAAGTACAACTTGCTGTTTTACACAAAATGGGGGTTATTATATGCTAATATAGATTAGCATATGACGCGTGGTTTCCTAGACAAAGATAAAGGTAATCCAGTTAAGTGTTTCTTTTTTTTCTTTTCTGTTTTCATTTAATCTGTCGTGTGGGCGTGTCTATGTTACGCCAACTACCTTTCGAAAATATCTTAAGGTAATTTTATTTAAAATAGCGCAAACTTTCCCATCTGATTTCATTAAACTTTCATTATACGGATTAGTTTAAATGCGCTGTGAATACTGTTTCTGGAATTTTCTCTTTAATTTAAATAATTTAACTTCCAGCACTTTCTGTTATTTGTTTTTGCACAGCGCAGCTATTTTAAATGATATGAGAAACACGTAGCAGAATACTAATGGAAAAATAGGCTATAGAATTCAAAAATGTGCAATTCTGAAAATTCTCGTATGTATGCAGAATAGCTGAAATATTTGCGGTATCATCACGTGCTTCTATGTGAGTATTGCTGAGAGAGAGTTTAGCCGCCTCATACGGAAGTATCGTTTTTTTCCCCCCTCTCCCGGCTAGTCGAGTTTTTCATCCCTCAAATTATAACACGATCATATACATCATCATCATAACGCTAATTATGGATATCGACCATGGTCTTTTCCGGTCTCATCTAATATCCTTTTTTTGGTGTCTACCCGGCCTTCTCTTTCCTTACTTAATAAAGAAAAAATATAACTCAACTTTTTATTAAACTTTATTAAAAGGGAGATCATAAATACTCATTATTATACGAGTAAGACAGCCAACGTTTACTTGGAAACTATACGTTTAATTGTTATAATTTGCCTACTTGGTCTAATACTCAACTGCCCTCCCTCCGAAAATAACATTTGTATATTTGTATATGCAAGTCACCTCATACAACTCATGTTGTATGAGGTGACTTGCATCGTTTCCAATGGGCTTCCGGAATAAAATCTAAATTGAATAGGTTTATGGTGCCATATATGACTTCAAAGGACCAGTGTGATCCTTACCGCCATTCCAGAATTCTCTCTGGTATCTGCTTCTTCTTATGTTATGCTATATTATATCCCCTATCCCAATGGCTTTAACAGGCCTTTAAGGCCCACAACCTTCCAAGCGTACTTGGATTTCGTAACCAAAGTACGAGGATAGGATGGGCACCCCTATGCCTCTAAGTATTCCTGGTTGTATCTCTGTGTGTTCACGGGGCCGGTTTGCCTGCTTGCGGGATGAAAAATCCCAGATAAACTGGCGGAAAAAAAACCTGCTGTTCACGGCCAAGACCGACTGACTTGGCTATGGCAGATCCTTTAGCTCCTCACGTCGGCGACGGGAATCGGACCTAGGACACTCCTTTCCCAGGCGTAGCGCAAAGACACTAGGCTAACCGCGCTGACAATAAACATTATTAGCAGAGCGTGGTTTCGATCCACGGACCTCGGGGCTATGGGCCCAGCATGCTTCCACTGCGCCACTCTGTTACGCTATATTATGTACATCAGTTTATATTATTGATTTAGCCGAATAATGTCTGTTTATTGCCGCACGTTCAACTACTAAAACTGGAGTGCACCTACCTGATGCCATTAAATGGCCTTAGAGAAAAACATCTTTCCTTCATTATAAGACTCGGTTTCCTCTCAAAGAGTAAGTTTAATTTCTCTTGAAAATTCAGTTCGCAAACCCAGTTGAATTGTTAATTTGTTATTGTGTGTGTGTGTGTTTATACTCTCCAAACTTCGTGAAAAAAGTATCAATCCCCCCCCCCGAAGAATGCACGCTAATTATTTGTTCACTAGGTCAGAAAGTGTATGCTATTATTATTATTATGCTCTGTGGCAGCGTCCGAAAAGGAATTTGTCCTCATCTTAATAGTTCAAAGGTTAATTGCAATAATTAAATAAAAATGAAGTAAAATTGCATGACAGTTTCACACATTTTCTTCATTTGTGCTACTAAAATAAGGACTGATGTTTCTCTCCTGCTCTCTCTGAAAAGAAATTGCGTTTATTGTTGATATTTTCTAAAATTACTATCTACAGTTGTTGAAATCAGTCGTCGATTGTTAGAAAGTTTCATCTTTCTTTTTTATACTATCTTATAGAGTAATCTCGAGGAGTATGCAACATTTACTCTTCGGTGTGAATCACGTGAGTAGTAGTAGGGGTGGCGGTTCTGACCAGATCAAGATCAAGATAAGATAAGGAATCGTGACGTGATTGGTTGATGACGTCATTGTGTGCATGGCTTCATGGGTCTGGAATGTTTGGAATTTCCGTGTGGGCAACTGTGTCACTGGCTTCAGCTCTTGTGTTTTGGTTCGCGTATGGGATTATGGGTGATGGTAGAGATAAGGATTCGTGTTGTGGGTGTGTGTTGTTTTCAGATGTAGATACGTGACATCATTTGTTATTTGTAAATAAATGTCGTCATTTGTTATTTGTAAATAAGTGACGTTGTTGTTTTGAATGGAAAGGATGATATTAGTGGATAAGAAATCGTGTCGTGATTGGTGGGACACTTTAAACCAGATCAAGATCAAGATAAGATAAGGAAATGTGACGTGAATATTTGTTGTTAGTTGTAAATAAGTGACGTTATTGTTTTGAATGGGAAGGATGATTTTAGTGGTTAAGTAATCGTCTCGTGATTGGTGTGACACTTTTAACCAGATCAAGATCAAGATAAGATAAGAATCGTGACGTTATGTGTTTGGATATTCACAGTTTCGAGGTTTTCTGAATAATTAATTATATACTGATGTCACTCAAACACACATACTTTTTTTTTCCATACCTCATCTGTATTTTCTTCTATATTCATATTCTAATCAAGTTCATATTTTATTCATAATTCATCCGGATATTTTGATTTGTCTAAAAGTAAGATCTTAAAGTTCAATAAATAAATAAACAAATCGTGTGTGAATTCACGGTGATTTCAAAAGTGTTCTTACTTAAACATACATAACACATCAAGGACACTGTTTGTTCTTTTAAGTTTACATATTTTTTTCACAGATATTATTTACAATGCAATACGCAGAAATAGGAATTTACATATATCACCAATGCCAATGGTGTTTTTCTTTGCATAACATTTCTTTGAAAAAAAAAAAAAAAAACTTACATTTCTTTCCAGAATGGGAACATCTTGGTACTATCTAGGTTTTCTGAATATTCCAAAATGTTGATTAACATATATTCACAGAACACAAACACAAGTCTGAAAAGACATTTTCATTATAGGTTACTGTGGCTAACATATATTCACAACACAAAACACACAAAACATAGTAGTTGAAAGATATTTCTGTAAATAACCAGAAAAGCTAGTGGACTACTTAATTTACTTTAGTATCCGATTGGTTCTCTGTATTAATTCTTTCCCACGGGTGCCCACCTTGGTGGAAAGTCTATGCGCCGTTTTGTTTAGGGTAAGTGTTATTTCTGGTTTCGAATTCCGATTGCTGTCAGAGTATGGAATTCAGACAAGTGAAATTTTTATTTTTTTTTTTTCAAATTGATTGGTTATTTTCTGTATTTTACTTTTACAGGTCATATTCTAACAGAATAACTGAGCAGAATTAATAAATATATAAAGTATATGAGACTTAGTTGAATATTTAATTTAGATTACTATCTGATTGGTTCGTTCTCTGTTTAATTCCTTCCCACAGTTGCTCATGCTATGTTTCCTAAGCTTGGTAGGAAAGTCTATGCGCCTTTTTGTTTAGGGTAAGTGTAATTTCCTGTTTCGAATTCCGAGTGCTGTTAAGGTATGGAATTCTGACAAGTGAAATTATTTATTTATTTTTTTCAAATTGAATGGCTATTTTCTGTATTTTACTTTTAAAAATCAGTTTAATTACATATTCTAACAGAATAACTGAGCAAAATTAACGAATAAATAAAATGTGAATTTATTTTCCAACACTGTAGATTTCTCACTAAGTCGTATCTTAAAGATATCTCTCTTATCCGGTCGCCAACTTGTTGTACCTAGGTGAAAAATTGTGTGTGTGTGTGTGTAGTAACGTGTTGGTTTAAAATATCTAATGGCTCTGTAAAATAACCAAATTCTAGCAGTATTGTAATTTCAGGTGAAATCTTCTGCACTAAAATTCTGGTTATTAAAATAATACTCGATTTTTTTTTTATTTTTTATTTTTTTTTTGCTTCCAAGAGTTGACAGTTTCTTGATATATTTGAGGGCTTGCACGAACAAATAAGACTTTTAACTCACTGAGTCAAAAAAAATAAATAAATAAAATAAAATAACAAAAATCTAGTTAGTTTGTGGCATTAAATTTTACAAGGAGAAAAAAAAAATGTTGTGGTCTTACTTAAATTTGTATTTTGACTGTTGTCCTCTCAGTCCGACTCTTTTTTTTTTTTTTCACAGTAGGGATAATTATATATTTTAACACAATTATTATATTAGATATTCTTTCCAACACAAATAAATAATTATGTATTCTTATTTCAAATAAATATTAGCTCAGAAAGAAAGAAAGAAAATTGTAAAGAAAAAAAAAAAAGTTTACCTTCAAATAACTATTTTGGAATCACAGCAAACAAGAAATTCATCACCTTTTCAAAGTTTTAAATTCCTACCCATATTGTTTTCATCATTTGGTATCATTTAAATGAAGAACGGTTCTGGCTATAAGGTTTGTTAATGTTATTGATTTTTCTCTTCCATTGGCTGTAATTTTTTTTTTTTTTGATACATTCATGCTGATTCCTTATTATCTGCACACTACGATACCTTTTTATTTTCTACAACAAACGTTTTTAGAGTTTAAGTAACGTGATTGGCTAAAATATCAGCTGTTTGTCTCTGTAAAATAATCAAATTCTAACAGTCGTATTGTTAGAATTTGGTACGACTGTTTTTTCTTGTCTGGTGAAGGTATCTACTTCAGATGTAGTAACAAATTGTCACTTATCACTTCATTTTACTTTATTCACAAAACTACAAATCCGTTATTTGGTATGGTGTCTGTTTTTAATTCCCCCATTACTAGAATGTACGGGTGGTAAAGTTTTGAAATAAGTTTCGACTCGCAAGAAAAATAAAATGTTTACATTCAAATAACTATTTATGATCACAGCAAGCAAGAAATTCATCAGCTTTTCAAAGTTTGGAAATTCATACCCATTTTGTTTTCATCATTTGGTATCATTTAAATGAAGAACGGGTATGGGTATTAAGTTTGTTAATGATTTTGATTTTTCTCTTCCAAAGGCGATTATTATTTGATATATACATGTTGATTCATTTGTTATCTGCATGCTACGATATCATTTTTATTTTCTACAATAAACTTTTTTAGAGTTTAAGTAACGTGATAGACTAAAATATCAGTTGTCTCTCTGTAAATAACCAAATTCTAGCAGTCGTATTGTTTGAATTTGGTACGATTGTTTTTCTAGTCTGGTGAAGGTATCTACAGATGTAGTAACAAAATTGTCACTTTTCAGTTCATTTGTACTTTATTCACCAAACTACAAATATGTGTTGTCAAGTTTTGAAAAAAAAAAAAGAAAAAAAAAGTTTCGACTGGCAGTGATATGTTTTTAAACTTTTATCATGTACAAATATCTTAAAAGAAAAGAAAAATGTACCTTCTTTTCTTTTTTACATCAAGCTTTTTTAAGAGTTTGGTAACGTGATGAGTTAAAATATCTGCACTCTGTAAAATAACCAAATTTTTATCTTACTTTGTGTTGGGAAAGGTAAAATTTGTATTTGTGTTATCTGGAGAGTATAAACCTTTTTTCTATACTAAACTTTAAGAGTTTAAGTTATGTTTTGGGTAAAATTATCTGCTTTCTCTCTGTAAAATCACCAAATTCTAACAGGTAGGATTTTCGAGTATGCGAACGAAATGTTTACAGATAACTCAAAAAAAAAAAAAAAATGTCAATAGGTAGCATTAGACAAATTTCTAAATACTTAATTACAGGATATCAGGTTTCCCATGGTCCTTGCATTAATTTCACATTAGTGATTTTTTACAATAATTAAACAGAATTGCATTAAGGTATAAACTTATGGATTTAATTATCAAATTCTAAACTGAATAACTGAGTAAAAATTTCACTGTGGAAAAACACAACAAAAACACACATCTTTGTTCATTTAAGTTTTACAAATGCTTATTTTATTTTGCTGAAATATTACTTACAACGAAAAAAAAAATCGAAACTTGTAATTACCTAAAAATATTTCACAATATTTAGTTTACACTATTTTCCTGAAGAAAGAAAATTTCAAAGACTTTTGTGGTTCACTCATTATTTTACTTTACTGGACCTAAACACCACAACACAACACAATACGATAGCTGCACTGGACGAACGAATTGCAGTAACTGAAAAGACACTCGACTCGATTGTTTTACTTTATAGTACTGTTTACCTGACCCTTTACCCTGACCGTTCCTTCCAAATGAAACTTTCGCGCAGGTGACTCACAGACATGTTTTCGCATGCTGGTGGATTGATGTTGATGTGCGTTTATCTTACTTTGTGACATTATGGTACAAACTTTATCTCTGTGGCTCGAATTCATCCAAAGGAAGATGAGCGAGCTACCCATTTGTAGATATCTTTTAGTGATGTCACCTCAAACTGATAACCAATGAGATGAACGATCTCGCCATTGCGGATGTCCGAAATTGTTTGGATGGAAAAAAAAAAAAAATAGTATTATGTGTTGGGTGTGAAAGGGTAGTCAAGAGGTTGACAGTGGTCTTCCCTACAAGGCTCCCCCACCCTCCCTATCCTCCAGAAGATGTCTGCTCATCTAAGGGAGATGAGCTATTTTGCCGTTGTCGGATTTCTTTTAGTCATGTCACTTCTAACTGATGCTAAATGCTCCCCATCCCATACTCTAACCCATCATCCCTCTCTCCTCCAGCAGATGTCTGCTCAGGCTAGCGGAGATTAGCGAGCTTATCATTCGCGGATATCTTTTAGTGATGTTACCTCCAACTGATACTGATAACTTTGGAGGAAAAAAAAATAGCATCAGGTTGTGAAAGTGAAAAGGTAGTCAAGAAAAGGTAGTGACTGAGGTCTTCCCTGCAATACTCCCCTAACCCCCTCTCCTCCAGAAAATGTCTGCTCAGCCTCGTGGAGAAGAGCGAGCTCATCATTTGCGGATATCTTTTAGTGATGTCACCTCCAATTGATACTGATAACTTTTTTTGGGAAAAAAAAATTAAAAAAACTGGTTTTTTATGATAACTTTTTAGGAAAAAACACGTTTTTTATGAAAACTTTTTTGGAAAAAAAATAACAAAACGCGTTTTTTTATTTTTTGGAAAAAAATTTTTATTTTTTGGAAACGTCACATTTCCTTATCTTATCTTGATCTGGTTTAAAGTGTCCCACCAATCACGACACGATTTCTTATCCACTAATATCATCCTTTCCATTCAAAACAACAACGTCACTTATTTACAAATAACAAATGACGACATTTATTTACAAATAACAAATGATGTCACGTATCTACATCTGAAAACAACACACACCCACAACACGAATCCTTATCTCTACCATCACCCATAATCCCATACGCGAACCAAAACACAAGAGCTGAAGCCAGTGACACAGTTGCCCACACGGAAATTCCAAACATTCCAGACCCATGAAGCCATGCACACAATGACGTCATCAACCAATCACGTCACGATTCCTTATCTTATCTTGATCTTGATCTGGTCAGAACCGCCACCCCTACTACTACTCACGTGGGTTCCAGTCTGACTCGGACGGGAAATCTTTTAAGGACTTTTAAACTGCAGATACGTTAGGTACTCTTAGTCAGAGGAAATAGGATTTTTCCTCCTAAAACAAACAGACAGACCAGCCTGAGAATGCACGTATTTTACAGACATATACTGATAATCGATCATCAACTGCTACGATGTTAATTCCAACTATTTGCAGTGGTTGGAATGTAGTTTGTTTCTTACTACACTTTTATTACACTGATCACAAAGAATTTTTGCAATAACTCGCAACAGGTCCATTTTTAGGTATTTTGGGGCGTAGAATTTAAAAACGGATTTTTTTTTTTCAGATGATCAATGTTCTGTGTTACAGGTAGACAATACTTAGTCATGCTCATGTTACAACATAAACATAGCCAAATATTGATCACTAATTAAAAAAAAAACATAATTGTCAAGTCAAAAAGAAGTTTATTTTATAAAATAAATATAAACACCCAAACTTCATTTACGTTTTAGACAGTAGATGAATTTCATCACCGGTCTAAGCCCATCATCCTGCTTACTGAAGGATTAAAGTGGCATGTAAATGTTCCCTGTTTGATCTCTAGAGGTTCAGCCTTTCAGATTATGTTTTCAGATTTAGGTTTCCAGCTTCTCAAGCCCTTAGTCCCTTGGGTGCTAAATTTATTGTTTCAAACTTTCGTGACGTTCACATATAGAAAAAAAAATTTATATTTACAGTGAGTAAGGAAAATGTTAAAATACACATTTAAAAGTCCTTATAAGTAACTCGTTTTCCCGTGTATCTTCTCTTGTATCATCTTTTTCAATAAACCCACAGTAGTCTCTCATTATACCAGTTAATTTTTTTTGCATCGTTGATCCATACTCATCAGAAGCACACACGTGATTAATAGAGGTGAACCACCAACTTCATAGTCTTAGTTGTTTCGGCCTTAATTCAAAACATCCCAACTCAACCTGTTATCTTTACTTCTGGTAGATAGAACTGTTTATCTTTGTGGTAACTTATTGCACAAGGAGTTTCAGGAAAAAAATCCAGGTGAGAATGAATCTTCTGTAACATCTTACCATCTTGTGGTAATTTTCATAACTCGATCAACCACATCTTTGCAATTACGGACCTTCACCAATATCTTAGACAATTTCCAGGCTTTTAGTGATACATTTTTTCGTAATCTGAGATCTGACAAACATATCTTTCTTAAGTTTGACTTATGATTTTTTTTTTTTTGAAATCTTTGCCCTTCGGTTGACAAAAATGAGTCTGACTCGGGTATAGGTTAATTTTATCCATCGCTTTAAGCTTTTCACGAGAACTAGTTTAAACTGATTTTATGAAAAACTGGTTCCCCTTATTTATATGAGCAGAGAGATGCTGCTTCCCTTCCGCTGAAATAAATTTATCTTTTATTTGAAAATGTGTCACATATTTGAACAACGATCCATTTCTACCTTAAAGAACTATCATAGCCATAATCTCTGTGTAGACTGGGCGTGTGATTACTTTAAGCAATTTTATTTATTGATTGATTCATATGGAATTTCCTCCCAAGTAGTAGTAGTGGCACTTCTGACAAGATCAAGGTAAGATAAGGAAACGTGACGTGATTGGTTGTTCATTTGATGACGTCATGAGTTTGGATTTCTGGGGACCATCTGTGTATGTGACGTCACGTTGTTTGTTTTGTTCGCGTATGGAATTATGGGTGATGGTAGCGATAAGGAGTCGTGTCGTGAATGTTTGTTATTATCAGATGTAGATAAGTGACGTCATTTGTTAGTTGTAAATAAGTGACATTGTGTTGAATGGAAAAGGGGAGATATATTAGTGGATAAGGATTCGTGTCGTGATTGGTGGGACACTTCTGACAAGATCAAGATAAGATAAGGAATCATGACGTGAATGTTTGTTGTTTTCAGATGAAGATAAGTGACGTAATTTGGTAGTTGTTTTCAGATGAAGATAAGTGACGTAATTTGTTAGTTGTAAATAAATGATGTAATTGTTAGTTGTAAATAAGTGACGTTATTGTTTTGAATGGAAAAGAGATATATATTAGTGGATAAGCATCGTGTCGTGATTGGTGGGACACTATGAAACAAATATGGGTAGGGTGAAAGGGGAAGCGACATCAGTGTCGCCTCCCCTTTTACCCTAATTGTTGTACAATTTCTTTTGAACAAGACTTCAAATTTATTTCCTAAAGAAATTTGTATTTCTGATGTATTATTGTAAGATATGCATTGACAAAATCACCTTGTGGTTGGAAAGAATTACATGAAAGAGTTAAAAAACAGAATTCTTGGTTAATAAAATATAACCATCAGCTGAAGTGGGAAATTGGTTCACTATCTCTGGACAAACTAAGAAATTGGATGATAGAATCAACATGCAAATATCAAATATTACTCGCCAAAGGAAGAGAAAAATCAAAAACATTAACGAGGTTAATAGAGAGGCCTGTTCTTGATTTAAATGAAATTGGATGCCCAAAACGTGAAAACATAATGTGTACTTTTAAATGCTTTTGGAAACATAACGAAAGATTGTGTGCTTTTAATAATGCTCAGAAATATATGTATTAGTTTCAAAAAAATAAATATGCAACCCTTAATTTTACTACAGTAATAAATTTCCAATGATCACCAAATGAAAATTAACTTTCAGATGAGAGTCACATTGTCAAAACCCACATGATGGCAATTCCACAAGCATGGGAAGAACCTTTAAACAGCACTGCAAATTTAACAATAAGAAGATTAAGGAACAAAAAAAAATATATTGTATTTTTCACTTTATTTATTTTCTGTATGTTAGATTCAGTAAATACAATTTGTAAATGATATTTCACTCAAATAAAATGTGTAAATTTAAATGAACAAATTGGGTGTCGTTGAAAGTGACAAAAAAATTAAAAGTATCATAGCCTGCAGATAACAAGTGAATCAACATGTATATATAAAAAAATACTCGCCATTCGAAGAGAAAAATCAAATAAACATTAACGAACTTAATAGCCAGACGTTCTTCATTTAAATGATACCAAATGATGAAAACAATATGTGATTGAATTTCAATACTTTGAAAAAAAGCTGATGATTTTCTTGTTTGCTGTGATCATAAATATTTATTTGAGGATAAACATTTTTTTTCTTTACAGTTTTTCTTTCTTTCTTTCTTTCTTTCTGAGCTAATATTCATTTGAAATAATAAGAAATAACTATTTATTTGTTGTGCTGGCAAAAGAAGTTTCTAAAAGAAAACGCTGCGGAGAGTTCAAAACCATGTTTGCCTCATATCCATTACTTAAAATTACTAATGCTAAAGAAAAAATAAATAAAATAAATAAATTCCAGTTGAAGAAATAGGTTATGAGCACAAGGAATTGAAGGTAAATATAATAGTCATATTGGTTTAAAAAAATAAATGTAAGCATTCATTTATTACAGCAATAATTTCCCACAGGAACCAAGAGTTCTGACCTAAACACACGATTTCTCACCTACGTACAACAATTTGGCGACTGAATAAGAGATATCTTTAAGATAAGACTTAATGAGAAATCTACAGTGTTGGAAAATAAATTCACATACATTTTATTTATTTATTAATTTTGCTGAGTTATTCTGTTAGAATATGTAGTTTAACTGAATTTTAAAAGTAAAATAGAAAAAATAACCAACCAGTTTGAGAAAAAAAATCATTTCACTTGTCATAATTCCATCCTCTAACAGCACTCTGAATTCGAAACAGGAAATAACACTTACCCTAAACGAAACAGCGCCTAGACTTTCCCACCAAGCTTGGGAAAACAGCATGGGCAACTGTGGGAAGGAATTAATACAGAGAACCAATCAGACAGTAATCTAAATTAAGTAGTCAACTAGCTTTTCTGGTTATTTACAGAAATATCTTTTAACTCCTGTGTTTTCTGTGCTTTTGTGCTGTGAATATATGTTAGCCCCAGTAACCTATAATGAAAAAGTCAACTGCATTTTCAGACTTGTGTTCTGTGCTGTGAATATATGTTAAAAATCAACAATTTGGAATATTCAGAAAACCTAGATAGTACCAAGATGTTCCCATTCTGAAAAGAAATGCAAGTTATTTTTTTAAAACTTAAACATAACAGTTGATAATTGTAATTTCCATAATCACGGCTCGTATGTTTTGGTAAGTGTAATTCTAATACTGAATAGTTTTTTTTTCATGAGAATAATCATAGGCTACATATTAGAGTATCAACATGGATACATTAGCGACTTTTCATGTCTAATGTGTGTGTGTGTGTTTGAGGGACACCAGCATATATTTAAATTATTCAGAAAAGCCTAATCACTGCTGCCATCATGACTCTACTCTAAGAATTTCTACCCATTAACAGGAAAGAAATACCCCAAAATACATTGGAAAATTAGTGCAGCCATCTATAGACAACCAAAGACAAAACATGACGACAATGACGGATGTGTGTCACCCTTGGAAAATTCCGAGATATCTTATATCAAAAACATCGCCCACAATTCTATATGCAAACCAAAACACCATGTGATATCACAGAGAGACATATGTTCCCCAGAAATTTCCAAACACATAACGTCACCATTGCTTATCTCTAAATATTACCCACAATGCTACCTGCAAACCCAACTCACCATGTGATATCCCTGACAGAAGGGGGCCCTCAGCGAAATTCCAAACATTCCAAAATTTATCTTATCACTATCCATCACCCATAGTGCCATACGGAAACCATTTACTTATCTACAACTCATAACAACACACATCCAGGACACTGACGTTGCTTCCCCTTTCACCCTACCCATTTTTGGTTCATAGTGTCCCACCAATCACGACACGAATGCTTATCCACTAATATATATATCTTTTCCATTCAAAACAATAAGGTCACTTATTTACAACCAGCAATTACGTCACTTATTTACAACTAACAAATTACATTACTTATCTTCATCTAAAAACAGCAAACATTCACGTTACAATTCCTTATCATCTTATCTTGATCTTGATTTGGTTAAAAGTGTCCCACCAATCACAACATGAATCCTTATCCACAAATATATCTCCCTTTTCCATTCAAAACAATGTCACTTATTTACAACTAACAGATTACGTCACTTATTTGCAACTAACAGATTACGTCACTTATTTGCAACTAACCAAATGACGTCGCTTATCTACATCTGATAATAACAAACATTCACGACACGATTCGTTATCTTATCTTGATCTTGTTCAAAGTGCCCCACCAATCACGACACGAATCCTTATCGCAACCATCATCCATAATTCCATACGCGAACAAAACAAGCAACGTGACGTCACACACACAGATGATCCCCAGAAAAATTTCAAACATTCCAAACGCATGATGTCACACACACAGATGATCCCCAGAAAAATTTCAAACATTCCAAACGCATGATGTCACACAAACAATGACGTCATCAAATGAACAACCAATCACGTCACGATTCCTTATCTTATCTTGATCTTGTCTCAAGTTCTCCTACTACTACTACTCTCCCTTTTCTCCTCCTGTCCCTATTGGGGCGAGTTGAGCCCCCTCATGGGGTGTTAAGTATTTATGGCTGTAGATCCGTGTGTTCAGGGGGTCAGTTTGCTTGCTTGTGGGATGAAAAACCCCAGATAAACCGGGGAAAAAATCCTGCTGTCTTCGCCCAAGGCAGGCTAACTTGGCTATGGCTGAGGAAGATCCTTAAGCTCCTCACATCGGCGACGGGAATCGAACCCAGGACACCCCTTCCCCAGGCATATGGCTGCGAAGCGCATAGCCACTAGGCTAACCGCGCGGACACTTTAAGCAATGAAGTCTGGCAATGACAAGTTCTGTGCCTTTTAGCATCTTTGCCTTCTCTTGTGACTTACACTTCGAAATGTGTGACTTCTTTAAGTGGAAATTTATGAAAGAAGGGACACTTTTTTCACTTATTTTTATTTTATAAATGCGATCTGGAGTACCGGGTTTTAACCTTTAGGTGCTGACGATTTTCTTTTATAAAGTGGGCATTCTGCTGACACTCACAACGTCGGTGTTACCTCTGAAAACCTTCACTCACGTCTGCTTTTGCAGGAATTACTTCGAAGAAAGAGCTGCCTTACTGTCAATACAACTGCTTTTCATCCATGACTAGTTCTGATGTCTCTTAACGTTATTGTCTAAGAGACGGAGTTTTCGGAAGCGTAATGAAAAAAAGATAAATTCCTCCAGAAGGCAGTAAACGGTACACCTTAATAATACCCTCTCGGGAACACCAAGTTGTTCACTGCCAGTGGGAAATTAATGTTTACGTAATTAAAAGACAGCAAAACAAAGCATTTTCATTCTCAAGAGAAATAAGATTATCCTGAGAATGGAAGAATATCGCTCAATACTTAATATTTCCGAATTAGCGGAGATAACAAAAGTAACACCAGCGTCACGTTTATCGCTAACGGACACATCCCGCTAAACTTTATTGCGGATGTGAAGCCTTTATTTCACTTATATGTAAAAGATGAATAGAATTTTGAAATTACGCTTTATAAATTAAGACGACACTACTCCATTGCCTACAGCACTCATTAGTGCGTCCAGTTATTTAGCATTTGGTATTTTACTGCACAGTCGGTACTTGAGTAAGAGAATGAAAAGAGTTCGCAACCCATCATTGTTTTCGAAGTTCTCTACTAATTTCCATTACGAAGTTTGTGTGTAGTCTGACGAAGTTAGTCCATTTAAGACAATAAAAAGAAGTTCGAATGTGAATCCGAAGATGTAACTGATATTCGTAAAAGGAGTGGAATAATATCTTTTACCTGTACTGTAAAATAGGAGCCCATCTCGTCCTTAGAGTCAATAATTAGAAATCTGTACGAAGTATCAAATACATGGGCAGAAGGAAATTACGTAAGTCTTTGGGTGATGATGATTTATGGTTTTAATGGCGCAGGGACAGCAAAGGTCACACTGAGCCACATCAAAGGTTACAGCAGTATCAAGGTAAGATAATCACAACCATCCATGCCCGTGAAGGGATTCGAACTGCGACCTGTTAGTTGGAGAGCGGGTACGCTAACCACTCGGCCAAGTGGTTAGCGTACCCGCTAACCTTTGGATATGTAAATACAGAACAAGCAAGCGCAATCATAAATATACAACAAATAACGAATTTTTAAGAATGACTAGAAATTCAAACTGAGGTACCAGATTAAAGATATGGAATTAAGTTGGACAGGGGTGGGGGAATTCAACAATTTAGGACTATGTCTACTCCTGAGGAAACGGAAAAGAATATCAGAAAACAGAAATAACGAAAAGGATACGGCTCAAAGGTAATGTTGTGTTTCACATTCGAAAGACCTGCTTACTTTCAAATTTCTTTCGAGGAAAAAAAGTACACACATTAGTTCAACTAAAAGTCTTATATGCATGTAATGTGAAACTAACGAAATGTGATTTTAAGAAATTCTAAAATTAAAATACTAATACAAGTTTCAGAACAACTAATGGAAAATGGAACTGGAGAGAATTGACAAAAGACAGACATACCATGCTCAGTAATAGTCAGTATATGAAAAAATTACAAGAGTGTAATGGAGACTTAATTCGAATAGAAGAGGAAGCATGCCAAATAAAGCGCCTTTATACATAAATAAGTTGCCAAATAATGATTAGTATGATGGTTGGCACTAGATACAATATATCGCGCGCACGCACATACACACACACAGAGAGAGAGAGGCTAAGATTGGAGAGCAATAGAATAGCCACTGATATTATAAGAAAAAAAAGTTACGCATCAGTTAACTGAAAGAATATACAGTAGATAATGACTAGCGGTTTGCGACCATCATTGGTCTGCTAGATTCCGTTTAGATATGAAAATGTTTAAGGACTGGTGACGAAACATTTCACTGTGAAAATGAGGAAATTGTTTTTGACTCGCTCTGGTTTTCTTAAGATACTCTTTGTTTTCAGAGCTATTTGTTCGAATTTTATTGACTTCTAATTTATTAGCAGCAGTAAATTTGAAATATTTTGAGTCTGTGAAAGTTTTTTGCTTGGCAGTTTTGTGTATCTTTTAGCAGAAAGCGAATAGATGCCGTGTATTTTTATATCATTCTAAAAATGACAAAGACATTGATTTATTTTACCAACCTGAAGGAACGAGTGCGGATTCATTTTTTTAAAAAGAAATCTTTTGATTCCTGACTGGGAAAGAGGCCACACAAAAGTTTTCGACATTTTGTGACAGTTTTATTTAACACTTAAAATTATAATCGAGAAACATTATTTGACAAAAGATAAGCTATTATATTCTGTGGTTTTAATGTATACCTGTGTCATACTTGGCTTGGCTCTTGGACGTAAAAAAACTCTTGACTAAGTCTTGAATGCATCGGCATTGGCGAAGCTCTGAGCATTCAGGAAGTGAATCCATCTATTAAAACAAGTAATAATCAAATGGTGCACTGTATTCCAGGTGAGGAGAAGACCATTTCCGATTCTATCTTCATCCGAACTTCAGTGTTACCTTCTCGCGTTGTCTTGTTGAATAACATCCGGTTACATTTTATTATGTGACTCACCCACGAAAGGTTGTTAACCTGGAGTGCATTAGTACCTCAAGCCACTTTAGAAACATCCATGCTCACTGCAAGATTCGAACTCGCAGCCAGGTAGTTGGAGAGTTGGTTCCTTAATAACTCCGCCAACCAAGCCGGCGATTTGATCGCTGCTGGATAGTACTCCTACAGAATATTATGCATTCGCAATAATTATTGAGAATAAAAGTCAGAGTGATGGCACGACCTAAGCTAGCGTGAAATGCACCGTTGCCTCTCGAAATTCCACCAGTATGCGTAACATAACTTGCGCATACTGGTGGAATTATGCTCATCTCCATACGAGCATAATTCTCGAATTATGCTCGTATGGAGATCGGAATTGTCGCTTCATTCTATGTTTTTTTCTTTTTTAAAAAATACTTTTGTATAACACAACAGTTACACAAAATTGATGAAGAGATAAGTTATAAATAATAGTTATTAATGTGACATTGTAAAAAATGAAATAGAATATAACTAGATAAAGTCCGAAAACGTTTGCATTGGTATAAAAATGGAAATCTCGTATACCATTCCTTGAAGTTTTCCTTCTGGAACTCAATTTATATATGAAAGTGTTATAACTTGTGTTATAGCAAATGTACTTTCGCACACAACTTGGATAATATTGAGGAACGAAAGTCAGGAAGAAAACTAGTCTTTTACTAGCTTCATAATTATACTCAATCATATACCTTAAGACTTTGCGCAACGTGAGAAACTTGGAGAATGAAAAGAAACATTTCTCGCCTTGTGACGATGTTTCCAATTGCATGCTTCGAATATATTCTGCAAAATGCAGTAATTCCGACATACATGACACACGATGGTTGTAATGACTAGCGTGGATCTTTCGCAGTAAATTCCTTCTTCAACAGGAGCTTATGAACCGAACTGAATGTACCATATTTCATCTCAGAACTATCTGCCCTCTGAACATCAAACTGACTTGCAGTGTTCGAATTAGCTGGTAATCCTCGTACGACAGTACTCACCTGCTTCAATTTGTGTTGCCATGGCGACCAAATCCACTACCTGTAAAAGTATATGTGAAACTGCTGGCAAACAAAAGGCGTCGTTTCTTTCCGCCTATGGTGTCTTGTCTTCGCTAATGCAGTATCGTGCTCATCTGTGTCAGAAGCAAAGTGAAGAGTTAACAATGCTAGCCATTATTAATTCCTCTCTTGAGTTGCCTTCTTTTATGCTTGTGGTGTTTAGCGACATGTGCTAGACTTGAACAAATGCTTATCGTGGAATAAGTAAGGATAGTTTTTTCTTTCTTTCTTTATAAAATGATTTTAATATCAGGGTGGATTGTTTTAGAATTAACTCCGAGGCAACTGAGGGCATGAGATAAATGTAGTCTCTATCAATTACACATGTTCCATGCTGACTTGTTTGTTTTAGGGGATGAAAAAATCTGGTTGAAATTGCCTGAAGACATTTCTCAGACCAAATTTCAACCTCTCTTTAAAATTAAACTTTATGGTATCATCTAATAGGCTAATCTACATAGTAGAATAGTATTAATTTTTATTTTTGTTTAATGCCTTCTGAAATAATTCAATTCGGATATGTTCATTCTTCGCATCTGCTTCCAAATAAAGGTTTATGAATTTCTCTGCGTGAGCATTGTAATCTTAGATCTTTGTTGTTGATTTTCTTGGTATACAAAATAGAAATACTCGTATAATACAAAATCATGTCTTCTTGGCTAATCGGCTGCTCGTGATTAGCACGAACAATCTGGAATATCCATAATTTGTAACTAGGAGGGCGACAGTGGTATGCAGTTTATGAGCCACAATTTGTTTTACGTAGGAAAGTCTTATCAAGCAAGTGCGAGTCATCTGTACAAGTGACTAAATTTTTTTTTTCTTTCGTCATTCATTTTGGTATTCAGCCTTGTCGGGCGATATCCCTTGACCTCGTCCGACTCCAGTTCATCCCACAGATGTTCGATAATGTTGAGATCAAGGCTCTGTGGAGGCCAGTCAAGTGTAGTGACGGTTATGTCCGCAAACTATGCAGTTACAGCAGCCCTATGACACGGTGCATTGTCTTGGTGAAAGAGACAATGGTCAGTTCCATAGAGAGGCCACAAAGTATGAGGCATTCCATTGGCCAGAATATTCAGATACCTCTCGTAGTTTAATGTTCATGGCACCACAAACAGAGATCCTAGGCCAAAACAGGACCATGCCATCATACCGCCAACTCCGAATTTCATAATTAGGGTTGCGCAGTCTGGTAAGAGACTTTCACCGGGCACACACACACACACACACACACACACACACACACAAACAAACGCGTGTCTATCTGCTCGGTAGAGGGTGTACCGTGATTCGTCGCTCCATACTACATCCTTCCAAGCTTCTACGTCCCACTGTACACGCTCTTTGCACCACTGAAGACGACGCTGCGTGTTAGTTCGGATAATGTGGTCTTGCATATTGCGCTCCTACCATGGATATCCATGTTGTGAGCATGGTTCTGAATGATTTTATGGGCAGATTCGCGTTCCTGTAGATGCATGGAACTCCGCATTCAACGTATCGGTCGACGAATGGCGGTTTTATATTATCCCTCGTAGCACCCTACGGTCACGTGCGGTGAGTGTCGTGCGTCATCCACTGCGTGTAGTACTTGCAGTGATTCCCTGCGCTTCCATGATGGTATCATCCTGAGATGATAATTCAATGATGACAATTTGCCGAACAGATAGGCCTGCAACATAGCATCCTATCACAACGCCTCTTTCAAGCTTCGTCAGCTGCCTTCTCGCAATCATTTCACTCGGACACAGTTGCACTGACTCGGGAGCATCATATTTTCCAGTTAATATCGGCTACAAACACGTGACTGGTTACATGGCACGATGCATCTTTCCCATGGGGGTATCCGTTGACTTCTTTCCAAGCAGCTAACCTTTCAATTATTATTATTATTATTGTATGAGCGGAGTTCGAACACTTATCGCGGGAGACCAAAACTATCCACACAATCTATCATACATCTCCTTGAACTATTAACAGACAAAACGCTCACAACTAACTCTGGCAACTCATTCCTCTTATTTAGAACTCTCCAAGCAAAAAATCTACTCTTCACATCCCTACCAACCACACCTTTATTCAGCTTCCAGGGATGACCCCTTGTTCTGGTCCCTCTAGCCGAGTGCTGAAACATTTTTCCTGTATCAGTCCTATAAAACCCTTTAACCAACTTAAGTGTTTCTATCATATCCCCACTTTTTCTCCTATCAGCCAACTGCTGCAATCGACACATCTTCAATCTGTCTTCATAGGGAATATTCCACAGACCACTGACTATCTTAGTCACTCGTCTCTGAATCTTCTCCGCCTCTTTCTCATTTCCAAGAAACCCAGGGGACCAGACTTGAGCACAGTAATCTAGATATAGGCGCTTCAAGGCCTTATAAAGAGGAACAACAACTTCCTTATCTCTACTTGTTAATGTGTTCTTCAATAGCTGAGTAATCGTATGGGCTACCTTAGCAATGTCTATTTAATATAATAATAATAAGCCACGGTGCTTACAAGCCTTTACAGCTCATGTCCGGACAAGATTGACTGGTAACTATAATTTTAAGATGAGGTGGTTAGTTTCCTAAATACAAATGTATATACTGTATTTTATGTATGTAGATCGCTTGTTTTCCTATCCGGTTTTCTTGGTCGTTGCATGGAGTATAATTTCTGAAGAATGTAGTAGTTTCTTTTCTGGTCCTTTCGTTATTTTTTTTAATATCATCCGTATCGCTGATGTTCGATGGGTCAGCATTTTCTACCTAACGGAACTAACTTGCAGACTACTTTTTTGTACGCCAAATAGCGAAGCGATATAGAAGCTCTCTCTCTCTCTGATTCACAAAAACAACTACAATAACACTCTTTTTTTTCAAAGTGACAAGCTCATGCAATCCATTTTAGTTATCTTTTCTCTTTCTAAGCTCCTGGATAACCCTCTGTCATAATCCCGTATAAACAATTTCTCTCTTGAAATGCATTTCTTTTGAAACGAGTGTATTACTGTGGACCTAAATCCTGCCAGATTTTTGTGTGTTTTATGTCACGCCATCTACGATAGGTTGTAAACCTGTACTTATTGTTAATAACTGAGGATTAGATATTCCGGAAACTCTTAAGGTAAATACTTTCGCAGGCATTGAAACAATCAGGATATCATCTTGATTGGCGGAGTGGGCAGAGTCTCCGTTCTCCAGCCAACATTCTTCTAGATATCTTTAGTTGGAAGGTGAATTTCATCGTCTGGTGTGAGACTACCATCCTGCTGAAAATAAAAAAGAATAAATTTACCACCCATGGTACTAATTGTACTCTGCGTTTGCAACATTTTTCTGGTAAGGGTCACAAAAAAACAAACAAACAAACAAAATTCCATGGTCAGGATCTGATTTGAACTCATTGCTTGTTGGTGGGAGATATGACACGATATAGATTTGGTCAACCCAACGGACAAAACAATATTGTATCTCTTTACGATAAAAAAAAGTCAGTTTTCCAAAATGGGGAAATTAAAATTACGAAATGTTATGTGATACAGTGTGTTGCAATGTCTTAACATTTCGGCTTTCAGCATGTTATGATTGAGTATTCTTTATAATTTATTTAGAGTTAAGAATTACGGTATAATACCTAAACTGATTAAAATAAATGTATACTTAAATGTATTGGCCGTAATTTCTGCCCAACACTATTCCCACCCTATCATACTCAGGTGGCTCTATTGCATCATCACCCATAGAAAAAGCCAATCTTCTGGCTTCACACTTTGCTTCCAATGCATGCATAACTAACAGTAGTAAATGCTCCCCAACCATTCCAGATTCTCAATGCCCCTATATCCTTTTGCCAGTAAGAGATCAGAAAAAGATAAGAAAAATTTGTGTCCAAATTAGACACAAAAAAGTCTCCTGGCCCTGATGGCATTTCTCCAATGTCCTGAAAGCTTATGCACCAGAACTGACTCCTATCTTATGTCGCCTATATCAGTGCTTCCCAAACGTCTGGATGTCAGGGCCCCCTTTGGAAAAATTAAAATATTTCACTCCCCCCCTCGAAAAGAAATCGTAATATAGACATATACTGTATTATTATAATATTTATTGTATTTATATTGAATACAAAACATACACAGCGAATATTGCAAAAATCAAATGCAAATATTACATTTTTAGCATCTTACATACACATTTGACATGGCATATTATCTAATATTTTTATATAGATAGATATATTGTTATTGTACATTTGCAGTACAAGCACATAAAACGTAAAACGATTAGTAATAAAGAAATAATTAAAAACATAAAAGAAGTTTAATAACAATTTAATGTGATGGATGTGTTTCAATACTGCTACACAAAATGTCAATATCAGGTGAAATATTTGAATCTGCAATTGTTAGATTTCTGCTTTGAAATGAAACTTATATGAATAAGCATGTATTTACTAATATTCATTAAGCGCTGAAATACACAAGAAGCAAAATTTGTGAACCAACACCAATGTGTGATTTTTTTTCCTATTAAAATATAAAAAATAACAAAAAAAGAAATAATAAAATTAAATACGTTTCTTTCAAAATAAAAAATCTACCTAGTCTTAAAACATTTTAAATTTGTTTTCATTATTTCACGCCCCCCCCCTCAACAAAACCTACGGCCCCAAGGGGGCCGCGGCACACAGTTTCGGAAGCGCTTGCCTATATTATACTCTCTTACTCCACTGGTATCTATCCCACGACCTGGAAACTGGCTTATATTCACCCCCATTTCCAAGAAGGTCGACAAGTCACTGCCTTCCAACTACCGCCCTATCTCGCTTACCTTAGTCATGTCTAAAGTAATGAAA
This sequence comes from Typopeltis vanoorti, assembly GCF_054136105.1. Classification (NCBI taxonomy): domain Eukaryota; kingdom Metazoa; phylum Arthropoda; class Arachnida; order Uropygi; family Thelyphonidae; genus Typopeltis; species Typopeltis vanoorti. Next base: position 83,996,154 of record NC_143562.1, read on the forward strand.
AAAATCATCAATTCCCAGCTCCTACACTACCTTGAAGGCACCCACCTAATAGACGACCGCCAGTATGAATTCCGTCGCTGCCGATCAACAGGAGATCTGCTCACATATGTCACCCATCTTTGGACAAATGTCATGGAGAAGTTTGGCGAATCTCAAGTGGTTGCACTTGATATCTCCAAAACTTTTGACAGGGTCTGGCACAAAGGCTTACTAAGCCAACTACCATCATTTGGTCTCTCTCGGGACTTCTATAGTTGGATTGCCAGCTTTCTGTCTGGAAGCACACTATGTGTGGTGGTGGATGGTTTATCCTCTCACTATCAACTAATGTCGGTGTTCCACAATGTTCTATCCTCTCACCAACCCTCTTCCTGCTAGATATCAATGATCTATTTCAGTTGGCCTCCAACCCAATACACAGTTTAGCAGACGATAGCACATTGCACTCCTCCCTTTCATTTGATAAACTTTACCCTACACAACTGACCTCAATCTACAGAACATCAATCACCACCACCACCCTCAATTCCGATCTCCAAGCTATTCTACAATGAGGTTCGGATAACCTCATCAATTTCAATGCTAATAAAACCTAGTTTTATCCTATTTCTCATAAAAAAGAGCCCTCTTTTCCTAGTATTCTTTTTGACGATACTTAAATTTCCAGACAATTTGAGATTTCTCTTCTTGGAATTACCTTGACATCGGACCTCTCCTGGCATAAGCACATCACAACCATTGCATTTCCAGCTTAAAAAAAAAAAAACCTAGGTTTTCTCTTTCGCTCAAGATGTTACTTCACCTATAAACATCTGTTAACATTATACAAATAACAAGTCCGCCCAGCTATTGAATGCTACTCTCACATATGGGGTGGGCCCGTAAAAGCTCCCTCAAAATGCTTGACTCAATACAGAGGAGACTGTTAGACTTATTAATGACCGTCTTACCAAGTCCCCCCCTACACACACACACACACACACACACACACACACACACACACACACACACACACACACACACACACACACACACACACACACACACACACACACACACACACTTTCGCACGGACGTTGTTTCTGCAATATGTATATTCTACAAATATTTCCATGGGAAATGCTCATCTGAAATAACATCAATAATTCCCCCACTTAATACTAAGCTCGTTAGAACACGTGCAGCTGCTGCTCAACATTCCTTCACAGTGCACCTTGAAACCCACAGAACAAGTTTCTTTTCCTCTTCCTTCATCCCTGCAGCTGCTGCACTGTGGAACAGTCTTCCCCCTGTTGTGTTTCCCAAGGTATACGATATACAGTCTTTTAAATGAAATGTGAACAAGTTCTTCCTTTTCTGACCCACTACCCATATATATGGCACTAATGTACTATAGGTTGATCAACCAACTCTCGTGTATGTGCTCAACATAAAAAAAGAGAAGTATTTATGAAAACACACGAAGGGCTTTATCAATAAATTCTTTTACTATGTAAAATAATTTATTGACAAATGAAAGAGAAATCTTTATTCTCCATCGTTCCAGAATTTTTTTTTTTTTTAATATCCCTTCATGATTAGTTGCCAACGAAACCATTGATCAACAACCGATTATTAGCTTAGCTCTACATTCCGAATACTATGTTTGCTAATAAAATCCTACATTTTACAAATTATTCTGATTATGAACCGTCCTTTATGTTCGTAATCATAAAGAAAAACAAATACAGATAATCATGCGGAGGTTTCTGTGGTTAAGAAGTTTAATCGAATTATTTCGGTTTTGTGACCACATTTTTATTAAAAAAATACTATTGTTTAAAACTAAACAAGTACTAAAAAACAAACCCGACAAGTTTTCGTTAGTCATCAAAAAAGTTCGTTAAAAAACCGAAACATATCTATACAATTCTTAATTAATACGTGTTAGCTGGAAACAATGCTATTTGATGTCGCATTCTGTGGTTCACTTTCACTCTGTCCGAGGTCTGAACTGGGTAAATTTTTGATAAACGCTGACCAAACTTGATTTATAATCAAACTTAGTTTCTGTTGCATTGCGTAGGAATTTTTTATCATATTTGCTGCCTCTTTGAATTTTCTTGTGAAACAGTTTTTATCAATGTAGGACATGTTTGGTCTGTCCCAGAGTACATCATGACAGATGTACAGATGTCTGTGATGACCATTTTTCATTACGTTTTTCATAGTATTAACTCCTTTGCAAAAAAAAAAAAAAAAGGAGCACAGAATAGCTTAAATACAGAAAACAGCGAAATGATGGTTATATCTAATAAGTAGAAAAACCTATTAAAGCTAGCTTCTTGGTCTCTCTCTCTCTCACTCACACACACACACACACACACACACACACACACACACACACACACACACACACACACACACACACACAGCACTAGATAAATGATTTCTCTGTAAACAGGTAATCTACTGGAGTTGCCATAGCAACACATTTTATAAACCAGCATACATTCTGCGGCATGCATTCATTCGAGATAGAAACCAGTCGAATTTTATTCCATAAAAGGAACGGGGAAAGTTTTCGATTTCGAACGGAAAAGTGAAAATTTTCCAGT